>NC_090725.1:234356175-234371175 GCF_036898095.1 Palaemon carinicauda | reverse complement strand
TATTTACATTGCTCGAAATATAAAACAAAATACCTTCGTACGAGCAATACTTCTAACGACCGAAACTCTCGAAGAAATATTTGAAGGAATAAACTGCTAAAAGTAAGGGAATTCGAGCCACTGATAAAAAAAAAGGAAAGAAAGAGAACATCCAACAAGGCCTCGTGAAACAATTAAAGAGGGAATTATTCCTTCCACGTAGGCAGCGTGAGAGCAATGTTTATTAATTCTGCAGAACTATAACCCGTGGATTATGAGCACATCCGCTATATGAATAACTTGTAAAAACAAGAGGAAAATGTTAGCGGATCGTTAAAAAATTAAATAGGTCACCTCTTTACTCAATTAGAAAGATTAAAAAACTTATGAAAAAGTCTAATGATCATGTAAACGTTAGTAAACACTTATCTAGATGCAGAGTTGTCGGTTATCATACATAAAGGTATGTGTCTCCAAATAAACAAACCTTCCTTATTAACATTACATAATTCTAACTTGGCACTTGAAAGTGAAAGTACATTTAAAATGGTTATTCATTTTCAATGCCATGTTCTAATAAGTCGATACATAATACTGTTGCACTCACTTGAACTTGTATTGTTAAGACATACTTGAATAAACGTACAGAGAGAGAGAGAGAGAGAGAGAGAGAGAGAGAGAGAGAGAGAGAGAGAGAGAGAGAGAGAGAGAGAGAGAGAGAGAGAGAGAGAGAGAGAATTACATTTGCATATGTATGCATATTCTAAAAAGTAGAAACATAATACTGATGCATTAACTTGAACTTGTATTGTTAAGACATACTTGAATAAACGTACAAAGAGAGAGAGAGAGAGAGAGAGAGAGAGAGAGAGAGAGAGAGAGAGAGAGAGAAGATTACATTTGCATATGTATGCATATATGGTTATACCTAACCTTCCATACGTATATACTGTACATAGATATTTCATTATATATATATATATATATATATATATATATATATATATATATATATATATATATATATATATATATATATATATATATATATATATATATATATATATATATATATATATATATATATCTATTATATACATACATACATATATATATATATATATATATATATATATATATATATATATATATATATATATATATATATATATATATATATATATATATACAGGTTGTATGGGTACCTACATAAAGTATAAAAATGAATAGAGACCAAACAAAATGAATATGTGGCAGTATAAAGAAATAAAAACATAAAGAACATAAAAAGAAAATGTTGAGTAATAAAAGAATAAAATGACCATCTAAAAGCGGAACTCAATCCTACACCTTAGGCTTAGGCGAAGAAAGCGGGCCCCTATTCTTTATAGGCCTAACAGTCAGATTCTCCCGAAAGGACAAAGTTTAAGAGGTACCGGAGAGTAGGGATGACACATGTTGGGACATAACGAATTTGGAATTCATGGACCACATGGAAGGGGGAAGTACTTACTGGAAAATATGTTGCATTTTATATAAAACAATAATGTTGAAACAAAACAAAAATATAAACTTGATTATCCTAATATATCATTATAAATACAAATGATCTTCCTAATCAGGCCGTAGTATCGGTGGAACTTCAAAAGTTCAATGATTTTACAGGCTGAGAAGATAAGTCTCTCTTTGTAGTTTATATAGGCAAGTCCTTAACTAATACTGTTACTGCTCTTAAAATATTTTAAACTAATTATTCCACGTCTATTTCTTTATTTCTTTTCCTCGCTGGGCTATTTTTTTTTACAACTAGGGTTAAAATAATAATAATAATAATAATAATAATAATAATAATAATAATAATAATAATAATAATAATAATAAAAATTACTGGACATCAAGCTTTACGGATTGCGAACATAAAAAAGGGTAATTTATAAAATTTGCAAAAGTCGTAAAAAGGGTTCATTAAAACAGAAAAATCTCATAACATTACATTAACCTAAAATTTTAAAGATATAAAATCAAGAATATATCATAATAATATTAAATATATAAAATCAAGAATATATCATAATAATGAAGAAAATCTAATGAGCGAAACATATAAGAAGAGCAGGATCACTGCGAAGGGAAAACTATAATAAAATATTATTTTTCAAAGCGGATATATATATATATATATATATATATATATATATATATATATATATATATATATATATATATATATATATATATATATATATGCAGAAGAACCACAGGGAAAATGAAAATAACAAATATACGCTTAAGTCCTGACTAGTTTCGTGATACTTCTTCAGAGGACTGATTTATTGAGAGAGGTTTCTTTACATTTCATAGGGAAAGCAAACGTACAAACATACATATAGAGATTAAGAGAACAATGACACTCCCTTACCAGCTACCTGGGTCAAGTGGGCGGAGTCCCCAAGATCATTAGACACCTGCCAAAGAGGGTCATCTAGTGGCAGGTAAATTCTTGTTTTTTTGACTTTCAGTACAGTTTATATGAAAACACGGTAGCCTTATCTATATAAATACATAAGCAAAACATACACATATATACATATATGTATATATACATATACACACATATACATATATACACACATACATACATATACATACACATATATACACATACATACATATACCCATATACATATGTATATATACATATATATACATACAACATTAATATCATAAACATATAATCATGTATATATCAATACCTATATCTAGCATAACACTATATAGTGCCAATATACTTATGCGTACTATATAAAATAATTGTACCTATTAATGAATGGTAGCTTAGGTCTAAATATTAATTTTACAGCGATGTTAATTATTAAGCTACCATTCATTAATAGGTACAATTATTTTATATAGTACGCATAAGTATATTGGCACTATATAGTGTTATGCTAGATATAGGTATTGATATACACATGATTATATGTTTGTGATATTAATGTTGTATGTATATATATGTATATATACATATGTATATGGGTATATGTATGTATGTGTATATATATGTATGTATGTGTGTATATATGTATATGTGTGTATATGTATGTATATATATATATATATATATATATATATATATATATATATATATATATATATATATATATATGTGTGTGTGTGTGTGTGTGTGTGTGTATGTTTTGCTTATGTATTTGTATAGATAAGGCTACCGTGTTTTCATATAAACTGTACTGAAAGTCAAAAGAATTTACCTGCCACTAGATGACCCTCTTTGGCAGGTGTCTAATGATCTTGGGGACTCCGCCCACTTGACCCAGGTAGCTGGTAAGGGAGTGTCATTGTTCTCTTAATCTCTATATATATGTTCCTACGTTTGCTTTCTCTATAAAATGTAAAGAAACCTCTCTCAATAAATCAGTCCTCTGAAGAAGTATCACGAAACTAGTCAGGACTTAAGCGTATATTTCGTATTTTCATTTTCCCTGTGGTTCTTCTGCATCTGAGCATCACGTTTTCCCGTGATTTTTACGCATATATATATATATATATATATATATATATATATATATATATATATATATATATATAAATATATATATATATATATAGATAGATAGATAGATAGATAGATAGACATATATTTATATATGTGTACATAATGTATAATATACAGTATAATATACAGATCTACTAACCTTTCCCTATTGATTTTGCTCATAATACACGGGTTATAGTTCTGCAGAATTAATATATATAGATATATATATCTATATATATATATTCATATGGGTAAATACCAACACAATATCGTGCTCAAATAGAAATAAATTTCAACCGCATACTTGGGATCGATCCCTATAATATTGGGACGGCGCCGAGTAAGGTTGTGAACTCAAAGGCAGGTTGGAAACGACTGAGTTATATTATTGTAGAACTCTCTCCTTATATACAAAACTTCAAGGCAACAGGACATAACAAGTTCACAAGACAGACAATATTACAGAGGAAAAACCAGACATGAATTTTCATGTTCGTTTTAGTGCGAGGGAAGAGCGAAGATACAAGCATAATATATACAAAAGGAATTATGTACAATTGTGTGAAACACGGTTGGTACATGGCTCCCCCCCTACAAATGACATACTGTACATGTTAAATAGGGCGCCCTGATCTAGAGAGGCGAACTGTAGGCGGGTCATCTGGCAGAAGATAAGCAGGTTCTAGACAATCAATGGAGACCCAGTCTTCTTTGCCCCGAATGTTTAGGAGGAATGCTTTCGGATTGCGTCGGATCACAAGGAAAGGGCACGTGTAAGGGGGCGTTAGTGGTGGCTTGCTGGTGTCGTTGCGCAGGAAGACGTGCGTTGCAGAGTGCAAGTCCATTGGTATGTGATGCTTCGCTGGGGGCTTGTAAGTCTGGCGGCACGGAGTAAATTTTCCCAAGACGTGACGTATGTGCTGGAGATCGTCGGAGGAGGTTGTAGAAGGAAAAAATTCGGCAGGGACGACCAACGGGTCGCCATACACCATTTCAGCTGCCGAGATGTCGAGGGCGTCTTTAGGAGTGGTCCTTAGTCCAAGGAGGACCCAGGGAAGCTGAGTAAACCAGTTGCAATCCTTGCAGCGGGACATCAAAGCTGCTTTGAGGGTGCGATGAAAACGTTCAACCATTCCATTGGCAGCGGGGTTGTAGGCCGTTGTCTGATGTAGGGTGATGCCCAGGAGATTCGCTAATGACGTCCACAATTGAGAGGTGAAAGTGGTTCCCCTGTCAGAAGTAATATGCTCAGGGATACCGAATCTTGAAATCCATCCAGAGAGTAAGACAGATGTACATGAGGCGGACGTTGCAGTTTCCATGGGAATGGCTTCAGGCCAACGAGGGGAGCGGTCGATGACGGTAAACAGGTAACGATGTCCTTGTGATGTGGGTAGGGGGCCTACAACGTCGACGTGAATGTGTGCGAAACGACGATGAGGTTAAGGAAAGGTGTCCACTCTTGAATCCGTGTGTCGATGTACTTTGGAAGTTTGGCAAGAAGTACAGGCGCGGACCCAATCCTTAGCATCCTTAGAAATACCGTGCCAAATGAACTTTGCCTTCAGCAGCTGTGCAGTAGAACGGCACGAGGGATGTGAAAGGCCGTGAATGAAATCAAACACCTGTCGGCGCATGGGAGCAGGAATCCAAGGTCGCGGTCTACCAGTACTGACGTCACAGAGGAAGGTGGTGTTGAAGTCTTCAAGGGGAAAGTCCTCCCAACGGAGGGACGTGCAGGATGTCCTACAAGCTTGATACTCTGGATCCTGTCATTGGGCTTCAGCCAGGGCGTTGTAATCCAATCCCAGTTGAACGGCAGCCAACGTGTTTCTTGACAGGGCATCGGCAACGGGATTCATTTTCCCAGGGACGTATTGGAGGGTGCAATTGTATTCAGCCACGGCGGAGAGATGTCGGCGTTGACGGGCGGACCAGGCGTCAGACTGTCGAGTGAAGGCATGCACCAGAGGCATGTGGTTTGTGCGAATGACGAAGGGCGTACCTTCTAAGAAATGGCGAAAGTGACGGACAGCCAAGTGCACCGCCAGCAATTCTCGATTGAAGGTAGAATAACCCGATTCCGCCTTGGACAGTTTTCTGCTGAAGAAGGCCAATGGGCGGGGCGAGCCTTTGACCACCTGCTCGAGTACGGCACCAATAGCGACGTCGCTGACATCGGTGGAGAGAAGGAGAGGGGCGTGTGGGATAGGAAAAGTGAGAGCCGCAGCAGTTGATAGGGCCTTCTTTGCATTGCAGAAGGCTGCTTCTTGAAGGGGACCCCACTTCAGGTCCTTCGGCTTGCCCTTAAGGGAGGCGTAGAGGGGAGCAAGAGTGGCGGAAATGGCTGGCAGAAAACGGTGATAATAGTTGATCATGCCCAAGAATTCCTGCAGAGCTTTGACGGTCGAGGGCACGGGGAAGTTCTGAACGGCTGCTACTTTCTCAGGGAGGGGGTGGACACCTTCAGGAGTGATGCGGTGCCCTAAGAACGATACTTCGTTGGCGCCAAAGGTACACTTGTCGTACCGGACTACAAGGCCGTTTTGTTGCAGGCGGTCGAGCACGATGCGCAGATGATGGAGGTGTTCCTCTTTTGAGGAGGAGAACACAAGTATGTCGTCCACATAACATACACAGAAAGGGAGGTACCCTAAGATGCCATCCATGAGACGTTGAAACGTTGCCCCAGCATTATGAAAGCCAAAACAGGAGTAATTGAAAGTGTATGTACCTAACGGAGTGGTGATGGCGGTCTTGGGGATGTTTTCTGGGTTCATAGGCACCTGATAATACCCCTTCAGGAGGTCGAGCGTAGAGAAAACCTTCGCTTTGTGCAGGTAGGAGGTCACGTCGGCAATGTTTGGGAGGGGGTAGTGATCCGGTTCTGTTTGCATGTTCAGGCGCCTGTAATCCCCGCACGGACGGAGGGAGCCATCTTTCTTCAGAACGATGTGTAAGGGCGACGACCATGGGCTGGAGGCCTTTTGGCAAAGGCCCATTTTCTTCATTTCGGCGAACGTCTGTTTGGCGGCTGCCAATCGTTCTGGTGCCAGACGTCTGAATTTTTCCGAAGACTGGGGGTCCCGTCGTTTTGATATGGTGATAAATACCGTGCTTGGCAGGAACCGTGGGCGCTTGGTGAAGTTCTGGACGGAAAACTTCCGGGTACGACGCGAGGAGGTGGGCGTAGGCATCCGTGGGTGCGCTGATGTGGAGAGCGAGGTTAGAGGGGGCGGGTTGAAGAGGTGTCGACAAGTACGAGTCTGCGTTGACCAATCGTCGGAGGGCGACATCGACCAGAAGGTAGAAATGAGAGAGGAAATCCGCACCGAGGATTGGCAATGTAACGTCAGCAACGAGAAACTTCCAATTGAATTTACCGTTTCCGAACGATAATGTGAGGTTCTCGTAACCGTAGGTGGGTATCGCAGATCCGTTGGCAGCTGCTAAGCGGACGTCGGCAGATGAAAACAGACTACGTCATGCCTTGAAGAGTTTCCTTGGCAAAAGAGAACGACAAGCACCCGTGTCTACCAAAAATCGCACGCCCGTTCCTGCATCCTGTAAAAAGAAAAGATTAGAAACATGGGAGGCCACCGCCACAAGCGATGGCCTACTTACACGTTTTTTGGCCACTGACAATCCTCGGCACATTTCTTCGCGGTTGCCCCGAATATGAAGTGGTAGTAGCAAAATTGCGGCGGATGGCAGGTAGTAAGTGGCTGTAAAAGTCGTTCGTTGGGGCGCGAGCGATTGGTGGGTAGTGGGCGGCTTTGTCGCCGCTTCGGCACGTCACGGGGTAGGCGTGTATGTCTTACGGCATTCCTGTCAGCTTTAGTTGACGTTGAATAGGCATCCTCATCGTCAGGGGTGGAGGCGTTGATGGAGGTCTTGAAGTGGCTGTCCATAAGGGCGTCGGACTTTGGTCATCAAGTCCTTTATGGGTAAACTATCGACATCGGGTATGACAGCGCGTACAGGTTCGGGTAAACGGCGTATCCAAAGGGCACGAAGTAGGTTCACCTCACGAGGAGAGCCGTCTGCGGCAGGTTGAAGGCGAGCGATACTGGTCATTTCCCTGAGGGCAAGCGAAGCCCTTTGGTCCCCCAACGGTTGTTGCGAGAGCTGAAAAAGCTTTGCTACACGGGCGGCTGGCGACGGCGAGTACTTCTGCAGAAGATATGTTTTGAGGGCGTCATACGCTATTGGGGTGTCTCCTTGTTCACAAAGCCAGTCGGATATTTCTGGGAAGGTATCCTCGGGTATCGCCGCGAGAACATAATCCACTTTGGTGGTTGAGCGAGTCACGCCCCTGATACGGAAGTGGACTTCTGCGCGTTGAAACCAAGCAAACGCCTCTACGGTGGCGAACGGTGAAAGTTTCAATGGGGCGGCCGCATCGCCAACTGCTGTAGTAGAGTCCGTCTCCGTCATAGTACCAACGATGGAGGGGCGAGGGAGGTGGGGGTGGAAGGCAGTGGGAGCGAGTCGACTTCCGGGGTCACCAATGTGACGGTGCCGAGTAAGGTTGTGAACTCAAAGGCAGGTTGGAAACGACTGAGTTATATTATTGTAGAACTCTCTCCTTATATACAAAACTTCAAGGCAACAGGACATAACAAGTTCACAAGACAGACAATATTACAGAGGAAAAACCAGACATGAATTTTCATGTTCGTTTTAGTGCGAGGGAAGAGCGAAGATACAAGCATAATATATACAAAAGGAATTATGTACAATTGTGTGAAACACGGTTGGTACATATATATATATATATATATATATATATATATATATATATTTTTTTTTTTTTTTTTTGGGCTCAAGCCATGTCGTCCTGATGGAAGTTCCTATAGGGTAGCTTCCTAGGGTATATTACAACTACGGCAATATTCCCAGAGAATTTACCTTAAGGTACCAGAATTCTAACTCCTGGAGCGAGTATCCCTCGTGAAAGGGATATCGCGACATATCAGAGGACGTATTCTAGACACGTCACATGGCAATCTACATCCTGGACAGAGATTTCGTCTCGTAGGAGGTGATTGGCGAGATACGAATTCGGGAAAGAAAAAGGGGGAGCCGCTCCCAAGGCTTCCCTATCCCCCGATTCATATGCGTGCCTGGCGCCAATCCTGGCGCCATCTGTATTCCTTTTTGCGTAGCTTAACAACTCGGTGTTTTTTCCTGTTTTTCTCGCAAATCTTGGATTTATTCGACTTTTCATGGCTTCTTCATCTTCGTCGGCCTCAGATAAGTTGAGTATAGTGTCTGTTATGTATAAATGTAGGCTCTTGGTAAAATTTTGAGTGATTAATAGGATTAATCTTTGATACAAGAGCCGTAGCCTACCAGAGGCGTCTTGGACGCTGTCGCTCGCTAGGTATAAGTTAGTTAGTCAGAGCGACATTCCTGGTTGTTTTGCTTTAATAAATTTTAGCTATTTAGCATTACATAGGATTTCCTTTCATGCTTAGTATTATTTGGCGAAGTATTCGCCATTCTGGCCTACGCTAGGCCATGTAACCTAGTCGTTTGGTCCTAGTACTTCATGCATGATTATGGCTTTTCCGAGTGTAATTAAAATTTTATTGAAGCTTTAGGCTATATTTTATACATTTTAGACTGTGTGGAATATTTCCAAGATAGTATACGAGTGAGTTTCGGTGAATTAGGTAATCGATTCTCTTGGTGCCTAGGCTAGTTGCTTATGGAGCCTTAGTATACTTTATCATACTCCCCGGTTGCTTTCTTTTCTTCGGAGAAGGTATGCAATCCCTTTCCCTCTGTTTAAGCCTTGGGCTTATCCCTAAGTGGTTTTTTCCAAAATTTATTTTCGATAAAACTATACTAGGGTGTTACTGTACCTTTCTGTTCCTGTAGTTATGGTTCAAGAGGGACAGAACAACAGAGTTTTTAGTCTGAGTCTGTGTTGTCTGGCTTGGGGCTGAGTCCCTCTCGCTGACCTAACACATACAAAGGGAGCTTAGCTCCCTTAGGTCACTACCGAAGGTTTCTGTGGATATGATTCCTTCTTTTGTGATATACCAGACTAGTCCTGTTGCTGTTCTCGCGGGAGGATAAGTTCTTCCCTTGGGAGTAGCAACGCCTTCCTTGCTTTGGTGCTCTGGAAGCTGGCAAGTATTGCTGGCCTTTCCCCTTAGATCTCCCTTAGGCTAAGATAAGTTTCTTAGCTGCGGATGATCTGTCACTAAAGCAAGGTTGGCAGGACCCTCTTGTCCCTTCCCCCTCTTTCTTCATACTGTACTGTACGTCGTTCTACATCTGGACCTAGTATAGGTTAGGATATGGAATTGACTCAGCCCCTTGCCGGCCGGCAGAGCTGGCCGGCAGGGGTCTTACTGTACTGTACGTCGTTCTACTTCTGGACCTAGTATAGGTTAGGATGTGGAATTGACTCAGCCCCTTGCCGGCCGGCAGAGCTGCTGGCCGGCAAGGATCTTATGTTTTCGAGTGCTGCCCGGACCTCTCTTGGTCCCTCATCCATGCCTGCCGGCAGAGCCGGACGGCATGGGTCAAGGAAGCCTGAATTAGTTTCTCCCCTTCCTTATATGCACTCTTTCGGTTGCCGGGCTTGGAGGTTGTGTACACTCTTATCCCGGCATCCATTCTATTTTTCTTCTAAGTGCTGTACCTGTCCCGGCTGCCGGCCTATGAGGCCGGCAGCCGGGCAGGTGTAGTCCTCTGGTTCTTTTGCTGCCGGCTGGCATCGGTCTTGTACCTTTGCCGGCCGGCTTATGTCAGCCCTTGTCTGCCGGTCACCAAGAGTGTGGCCGGCAGCTGGGTACTACCTTGTGTAGTTGCTGGCCGGCAGCCATTGCCGGCCAACACTGGCTGTTACCGGCCGGCAGTTGCTGCCGACCGGCACAGGCATTTGAACCAGAGTGCTGCCGCCCTATAGCTGTTAAGTAGTATACTTTAAAGCTAGTTGTGGTGTGTGCCGGCCGGCAAAGGCAGGCCGGCACACATCCCCCTATACTGTACTAGTATTCTTCTGTATAGCATATACAGTAAGAGGAAAACTATAGTAAGGGTTTTGGTACAGCACTGTGTCTTCTAACACTATTGTGTTTTCTTGCACACCCCTTTGCTGTTGCCCTCAGATAGGAAGCTGAGTTCTTCCCTGTCTATTATCCAGGATTTTAAAATCATTGCTTAGGTGTGAGCTCCACCTGTTTCCTCTGGAAACCTTGCATTGGTTACTCTAGAAGAGATAAACCATTTTTGATTTTATTATCTGGAAGGCTGCAACAACGGGTTGTGAGGGAAACACAAGTGTGTGTCTTTCCTTTCTGAATTTGTTATGCTATACTATGCATATCCAGTGATACATAGTTCACTTGATACTCATGGAAATTTCTTCTCTTTACAGAAGGACACTCCAAAGTGGGGAAGTACTTTCTGCAATGTCAGCAGCAAGAACCTCTGCGGACATGAGTTTTATAGGAGACACGCAGCATACGCTGTCTCCAAGGATGATCTCCGGTATTGGGACCCTCAGGTATGTACTGTGTGCACTAACCTGATTTCTGAGACATTTAAATAGCTAGGAAGAAGCTTCGTACCTGGGTAAGGGGCTTCCAAAAGAACACTTCTGGCCCTTATCTTCCAAGTGAGAAGATGAGGGCGTATCCTTTCCCTAAGGCATCAGCTGATGCAGTGATTCCCCAGCCTCAAGAGGAGATCCCCTAAGTTCAGATCCAGGTGGATGCTGAAGTCGCGGTCGCGATGCAAGACATCCAGCTAGATGACAGGATGTCTGATGTGGACGGGTGTCAGGAGGAAGACCTCCTGGCAGAAGCCCAGGATGAAGTTCAAGCCCCTCTACATCGGCCGGTCCCCCAGTAGAGCTGGGACAGGCCCTCTCTTCTATTGTTGGAATGATCCAACAAATGCAGAAGGAGAATCAGGAGAAGGCGGCTGCAATGGAACTGCGAATGCAGTGCCTTGCAGAATCACATGGGCCCCAGAAAAAGCTCAATGTGAAAGACCTTCCCCTGTGCTCAGATGCTAACCCATGGAAGTATGCTGAGCACATGCCGATGACGACTGGAAAGATCGTCATCTCGGATAAGCTGGGCTCAGTTCCCTGGAGGGTGGAATTCTGGCCCAGCAAGGCATCATATCCGGACTGTTATGTCCAGCTGAGGAAGGAACCAGCTTCAAAGGAGGAGACAGAGCCGAAGGAGGTCATAGTGATGGACCATGCTAAGGCTCAAGCTCTACTTTCATCCTCGATGAAAGAGAGGGGCTTCTCTAACTCAAAGGTAGCTGCATTGAATAGGAAGCTCCCTTCCTTTGTGTCCTCGCCTACTAGAGCCTTCCCCTTTTTACAGAAAGGGTTTCTGGCTGTACTAAACGCAATCGAGGCCGGCAAGTCTTGCCCCTCCCTAGAGGAGTGTAAACCCTTGTCGCTGGCCCTGCCTATGGACCACAAAGACTGGAAGGACGTCCATCTTACGTTCTCAGTGGGAAAGTTGGAGGCTGATATTGCCGGACGTCAGTTTGGCAAGGACCTCCCTAAGCTGTCTGACTTTCTTTTGCGAAGTGAGTTCGATACAAAAGAAAGACTGACTGCCTCAATGTCTCTTCAGACTACTCTCGAGACGATGGCAAGTGACCCCAAGGTCCATGAAATGTTCATGGTAGTGGCCAAGCCTCATCTGGCCACAGTGACGAAGGACCTTTATGGCTTCGTCAAGGCAAGGAGAGCTTGTAGGGAGTTCGTGTTTACCTCGGCTACGGTGAGGCACGAGCTAAAGAAACTAATATCCTCCAACATTTGGGGAAAAGACCTTTTCCCTACCGACTTGGTCAAAGAAGTTGTTGATAAAGCCGCCTTGGAGAATAGAAACCTTCTCCAGAAGTGGGGCCTGGCTATCAAAAGAAAGTCTTCCCCGGATGAGGGTCC
The DNA here is from genome assembly GCF_036898095.1 of Palaemon carinicauda. NCBI lineage: Eukaryota > Metazoa > Arthropoda > Malacostraca > Decapoda > Palaemonidae > Palaemon > Palaemon carinicauda. The sequence goes on along the minus strand of NC_090725.1, from coordinate 234,358,705 downwards.
TCAACCAAAGAGGAAGACTATGAGGACTAGGCTACCGTCTCGGCCAGCCAAGCCTCTTAGACAGCAACAGCTACTGCAATTGCCATTGCCCCCAGTGCCCCAGATCGTGGCACAAACCCCGACCACCTTTCAGTGGGTACCCCAGGCCGTGTCGACACAGTCCACGGCATTCACCCCAGCGTTCGAAGGGCAGTCTACTTCCTTTCGAGCAAAGCCTAGAGGAGCAGCCAGAGGCTCGTCTAGACGCCCCTCAAGGGGAAGGGGATTCAGGGGTGGTCGTGGTCAGGAAGGCAAGACCTCAGGACGGCAGTCCAAGTGAGGTGATACCGGTAGGAGGGAGACTTCTGAAATTTCGGGATCGGTGGACCTTCGATCCCTGGGCCCACAGCCTACTCAAGAATGGACTGGGCGGGAGCTGGTACAGCACTCCACCCCCGTGCCTTCGGTTTTTCCAACACTCCACCCCCGTTATGGAGGAGTACGTTCAAGAACTGTTAGAGAAAAAAGGTGATCCGAAGGGTGAAGCCCATCAATTTCTAAGGGAGGCTGTTTTGTGTTCCCAAGAAAGACTCGGAAAAGCTCAGAGTCATTCTGGACTTGTCGCCACTTAACAAGTTCATAGTGAATTGCAAATTCAAAATGCTAACACTGCAACACATAAGGACCTTACTGCCCAAGAGGGCATATTCCGTCTCTATAGACTTGTCAGACGCCTATTGGCACATTCCAATTAGCCATCGACTCTCCCCCTACCTAGGGTTCAGGCTACAACGAAGACTATACGCCTTCGGAGCCATACCATTTGGGCTAAACATAGCCCCAAGGATTTTTTTTACGAAGCTTGCGGGCGTAGCTCTCAAACAATTTCGCCTAAAGGGAATTCAGGTAGTAGCCTACCTGGACGACTGGTTGGTGTGGGCAGCATCCGAGACAGAATGCTTGCAAGCTTCCAGTCAAGTGATCCAGTTCCTAGAGTACCTAGGCTTCAAGATCAACAGAAAAAGTCTCGACTTTCTCCATCTCAAAAGTTCCAGTGGCTGGGAATCCACTGGGACCTTTTGTCACACCGTTTCTCCACCCCGGCGAAGAAAAGGAAGGAGATAGCGGGTTCTGTCAAGAGACTTCAAGATTCCGAAAGGATATCAAGACACGAGCAGGAGAGAGTACTGCGCTCTCTCCAGTTTGCTTCGGTGACAGACCCAGTGCTAAGAGCACAGCTAAAGGATGCAATCGGAGTTTGGAGAAGTTATGCATCAAACGCGTGAAGAGATCTGAGAAGACCAGCCGCTTCGGCTAAGTACTCTTCTCAGGCCTTGGTCCCAAGCCAGACATCTAAAGAAGTCAGGTTCTTCTTCAGCCACCTCCCCCGTCGGTGACGATTCACTCAGACGCCTCGAAGGAGAGATGGGGAGGTCACTCTCATCGGAAAAAAGTCCAGGGGACTTGGTCCAGGCTATTCAAGACCTTTCACATAAAACTTTCTAGAAGCTAGGGCAGTGCTCCTTATCTTAAAGAAAGTCTCCCCGCGTCACTCGATCCACATAAGGTGGTGATAGACAGCAAGGTAGTTGTGAGATACTTGAATCGACAAGGATCGAGGTCACCACCTCTCAACCAGGGGATGTTGGCCGTCTTCCGATTGGCGGAAAAGAAGAAGTGGTACCTGTCGGCAGTTCACCTTCAAGGACTCCGCAATGTGACAGCGGACGCTCTATCCAGGTTCACACCGATAGAGTCGGAATGGTCCTTAGACGCAGGATCATTCTCCTTCATTCTGAATCAGTCCCAGAACTGCAGATAGACCTCTTTGCGACGAAAGACAACAAGAAGTTGCCCCTGTACGTGCCCCGTACGAGGACCCCTTAGCGGAAGCAGTGGACGCGATGTCCCTCGACTGGAACAGATGGTCCAAGATTTATCTGTTCCCTCCTCACAACCTTTTGTTGAGGGTCCTCAACAAACTGAGATCCTTCAAAGGGTAGCGGCAATAGTGGCCCACAAGTGGCCGACCAGCGTGTGGTTCCTCCTGGCATTGGAACTGTAGCTGAAGTTTGTACCACTACCAGATCCAGTTCTGACCCAGCGAGTCCAGAAGTCAACTGTCTGCGCTTCATTACAGAAAACCCGGACCCTGCAGCTCATGATTTTGTCTCCCTAGCGGTGAGAAAGCGTTTCGGGATTTCGAAAGCCAGTATAGACTTCCTTGAGGAATATAAGTGCAAATCTACTAGAAGGCAATATGTGTCATCTTGGAGAAAATGGGTGGCCTTTTGTCAAGGCGAAGATTCCGCAGGAGATCTTGACAGACTTCTGCTTATCTTTTTTCTCCACCTCCATGGTCAAGGGTTGGCAGCGAACACGATTTCAGCGTGTAAGTCTGCTTTGACAAGACCCATTCTATATGCCTTCCAGGTCGACCTAGGTAACGAGATCTTTAATAAAGTCCCAAAAGCCTGTGCTAAGCTCAGACCTTCAGCACCTCCAAAGCCCATTTCATGGTCTTTAGACAAGTTCTTCATTTCGCTTCTCT
>NC_090725.1:234346175-234351175 GCF_036898095.1 Palaemon carinicauda | reverse complement strand
AATCTGATTCCAACTGAATTACACACTTCGATCAGGTTTGGAAGTAATCTGATCTTATACAAAGTCCGATAGGAGGAAGGTTATCCACTTGGGTACTTAGGAAGAGTAAATTCTCTATATATGTATATATGTATATGTATATATATATATATATATATATATATATATATATATATATATATATATATATATATATATATATATACAGCTTATGTATATATATATATATATATATATATATATATATATATATATATATATATAATAAATACATTAAAAAATATATATAAATATATATCATAATATATATATATATATATATATATATATATATATATATATATATATATACACACACACATATATATACATATATATATACTATATATATATATATATATATATATATATATATATATATATATATATATATATATATATATCAATAACAAATCCGGTCGTTTCTAGTCCACTGGTGGACAAATACCTCAGACATGTCTTTATCCATGTCTGAGATTTGGCCATTCGCATCTCCACGCTGACTACTGCGGCTTAGTAATGGTGGAAGACTTTCAGCTGATGGCTCATAGCAAAACGACCTAGGATGGGTGGCCCTGACTAATACAGCTTTGCTGATCGTGGCAATACACAAACCTTTTTACGAAATAAAGGAATCTGCACTCATAATATATATATAAACATATTTATGCATACAGACAGACAGAATGTATCGAAGAGTCAAAGGGTATTCATATTATGCAATGAAAGCCCTGAAGAAAGAAGTACATAAATGGCTGAGACAGCTTTCAGAAAAGAGATTACAAATAACAAAATATAAGAAGTTTTGGAGTACTTATTTTTTTTTTCACCTTTGATTAAGAGAGTTGATTTGGGATGCTGGATCCCACATGACTCTATATATAATAAAAGCTTTAAAGACACACATATCTATATGTGTATATATGTGAACAGGATGTGTTTTTTTGCACATTGATTATGAATATCTAAGAACGCGTTTGATCTCAGCTATCATTCACGAGTTCGCACATTTGTAAATACCTAGCAGAAATTTACTGGAATCCCGAATTCCTATGGATCTACTGTGATATTAAAACTCTAAGCTCTTCTTGTACCTCCTCCTTCGAGGGAAAAAGATATATCACTTAATATAAAAGAAATACCAACATGTATACTGTACACACACACACACACACACACACACACACACACACACATATATATATATATATATATATATATATATATATATATATATATATATATATATATATATATATATATATATATATATATATACGTATGCGTGTGAAGGTGTCTGAATGAACTAAACTTCATGTTACATAAATCCAAACTCAACTTGAATAGCCTTGTATACCAAATGTTGCTCTAGTTCCCCACAAGGCGCAGCATTTCAAATGCTATTTGAAAGCAAACTTCCAAGCCACTTTCACATAAGTCTATTTTCTGAGGTAGATGGAAGAAGGAGAATGCTCTGCTGAAAAGCAGTGATGAAGGGTGGGTGAGGAAAAATGGGGGGAAGAGAAATGGGGAACAGAGTGCAATTCAAGCAAGTATTCCAGTCGAGTCTGGGATATAACGCATGGGTTGGTTATCGCGCACACCAAATTCTCCACCATTAAGTTCGTTGCTCATTCGGTCTTTTCATCGCAGAATGTGAAAAGAGAAAGGATATTTTTAAATCTAGTTTTAAGGATTTGAAAAAAAGCTATACACTATTTGTTTTACTCTCTTTCTATGATTTAAACATTCAACACTAAAAATTATTAACAATGAGTCGCGAAGTAGTCCGAAATTCGTCAAGTCCTTATTAATGTGTCCGGAAGTAATAAGAAATTCGTCAAAACATTTAGTATCAGAAGAAGAATTTGACAGTCTTTAGTTTCAATCTTTTTTTTTAGCTTTTTGGCTTTGAATTAATATACGAATACAAACAATATTTCAATTTAGCAATACTTAACACTTCAAACTAAAATAAATAGAATTTTAAAACAAAGGAAAATGACCCAAAGAACAACTGAGAACCTTTCCGGTTTCCTCCTGCCATCTCCGCAATACGGCTTTGAATTGCCTCCAACAATCTGATAGACTTTGACCAGAGTCAACCTTTACAAAACTAGGTTACGAAAATCGTGACTGGATCCGAATTACTATGGAAATTAAGTAGAATAGCCATAAAATCACATTTCTTCCTTTCAAATATTTTTTCTAAAATTTTTTACTATGGTCACAATAGCCATACGGAAAAGGAATAAAGTTCATGAATAAATAATATAAAATCCACGTGTATCTCTCTCTCTCTCTCTCTCTCTCTCTCTCTCTCTCTCTCTCTCTCTCTCTCTCTCAGGTACACACAAGCGCGCGCGTAGCAAAATCAAAACGGCGAGGAAATATCTTATTCGGGAACAATAATATTCATACCTTAGAACCACGTACAATTTTGCATGCGATTTCATCAACCATAAACACACACACACACACACACACATATGCGAGAGCTGATCATATGACCAAGTGATAATCAGTGTTCAAAACTTTATATGATAGGGAAGGTTCCATATTTGTGGGAGTGAGGAAAGCTGTTATACTTCATAAGGCAAAAGTGATGTAAGGCAACTAGTGAGACATGATAAAAGGGTTGAAAGGGCAAGAACAGGGAGTAGGTTTATCGAAAGGAGGGGGTATGTAGATCATGTTTCTGTTGTCAGCCAATTTTATGAGAGAAGTTTCCATTACCTAAAGTCCTAGGAAGTTGGGAAGAAAATAAAGAAATGTTCCACATGGCATAGCAGGACCCTAGAAAAGGTTGACAATATAAAGAAGTGGGTGGATAATGAAGAAAAGCTTTTGTAAGGTAACTTGTGTAAGGCAAAGTGACTGGTTTGGTGTATGAGTGGGACTAAGAAAGGGAGTGTTATTTTTCCCGTTCTCTACCATGTCTTGTGCAGGTAATGTGAAAAGTCATTAATGCATAGGATAAATGGGTGCGAGATACGTGGTAAGAACATTAATCAGTAACTGAATGTGGAATTGTCGATGCTTGCAGATAATAAGGGATCCATTTAGACATGACGAAAACTGGCAGAAGCTAAGGAAATAAATTGTGAACAAAAATGTGAGCAGGATTACCTTTCTGAAGGTAAATATAAACCAGAATAATGGAGCATTAGCTATTATGATGGCTGATGGAATAATGCTTCTGTGATGTTTTTTGCAGCTTGAAGCCAGTGAACGTCTGAAATAAGCGAGGGTATCCATTAAGTGTGTTCCCATATCATAATAGATTTCAATATACCAACATGTTTCTTTCTAAGCATAGATAATCAAGGAATATTTCTCCCCTTACAATGGGTAGTGCCAGAAGAATGAATTTTTCTGACTGCAAATTCTTAGAGGTGAAGTTCCTAATGTCAAGCAGTTTTTACTGGCGGTTCCTGTTACCCAAATACAGCTATGTGATCTTGTAGATGGTAGGTGGGATAGAAAGTGTTTCAAGATTCGTAGTCTGAAATCTGAATCACTCAGGCACAGCGACCACACTCCCATCCCCAAGTTCACTTGGTTGCTGGGGCTGTTTCAGTGGATTATATCATCCCGAGTAGATCAATGAAGTGGGATTTCTAGGCAGTCTACCATACGGTGTATATATATATATATATATATATATATATATATATATATATATATATATATATATATATATATATATATATATATATATATATATATATATATACAGTATAATGTGTGTGTGTGTGATAATTTTCAGTGCACAGCTAGAACAAAACAATACACCACACAAGGTGAATACTGCCGATTGGTGAAAAAGGAACAGATTGGATTACAATACAAAAGAGCTTTTCAGGCAATTCTGGCCAAATCTAGTATAAACACTGATCGTGATTCACTAGCATGAAATAAGTCATTAGTGTTGTTATCAAATATCGGGAGAAGGTACTCGTGAAATACAATAATGTGAAATAATTAATCTGTAATACACTCGTGTGCTCTGTTTTTTGTCATTTATATCAATTTATACTCCCATATCAGTTTATGTGGGTTACCCTACGCTCCAAAGAAAAAAAATATAGTTTGGGTTCCACGTACGTTAGATATTTGATAGTATATTTGCAAAAATTATCTTACCAGAGTATCTTTCTCACCACAAATTCCATACGAGTCTACCTACTAAACCCATAAACACACACACACACACACACACACACACACACACACACACGTAAAGAGGACTGTTCCTTTAAAGCATCTTTTTTTAAGAATTTCCCCAACATCCTTTCAATTTCCCCTTACCAGTACACTTTTCTTCCACTTAATCTCTGCTTTTTTTTATTAGAGCAAGGAAGTGCTTTTAAGGCGAAAGTGAATACTAAAAAAAAAGCGGAATTATTGTGGCTGTTTCACTTGGCTGAAGAAATGCATAAAGAAATTCCTTGAGTGATAGAGATGGTGGCACAGCGTTTACGGCACTTTGAAAGTTCTTTCATACATATTTCCCTTCGAATAATGCTCTGCTAATTTTTTTGCCTTTATTGTTTTTTAACTCTCAAATCTTGAATACAATAGTATGTTTTCCATTTCCATTTTCGATAACTATATCTGCTTCACCTTTATCGATTATAACTTTTTAACCGGAATGATTATAGACAGCTAATAGCGATTTCTTTTAAGGAAATGAGAAATAATGCGGGACCAACCAATCAATTTCCTAGGCAAATTCATTTCACCCACTTCATTTGCGAGTGGTTGATTACCATAGACGTTTCAGTAGCCAATTTGTATTTACTGTCATTAATAATATCGACTCACGACCTGTCTTTTCTCTGTATTGCTCTATTGAAAATTAACTCTATAACTTGTGTAGAAGATTTGGTGATCAATCTATTGTAAATTTAACTGTTATTAGAGTGAGATTTTTTATTCTTTAGAGCTTTATCACGTCT
>NC_090725.1:234338675-234341175 GCF_036898095.1 Palaemon carinicauda | reverse complement strand
AGATTCTATTATAAGCTTTGACTAGATCTACAAAATCACATTGGAACTTCTGGTTTCCATTTAGCCTCTCTTTCTGTGGCTGTCTTACTATAAAGATGGCACAGTCTCTCTTCTCCTTACGAATCCATGCTGCTGTTTTGCAATCTTCATAATCTCTTTCTATCTCTCATCTAGTGTCCTCGCAAAAACTTTGAAACCATGCTCTGTTAGCTCAATTACATTATATATATATATATATATATATATATATATATATATATATATATATATATATATATATATACTATATATATATATATACTATATATATATATATATATATATATATATATATATATATATATATATATATATATATATATATATATATATGTATGTATGTATATATATGTCATGCCTAATCCTTGAAATTGCTGATTTCATGAATTTTAAAAGTTGCCTAATTCACAGATTAGGCAGCCTATTTCAGGAAATAGCCAGTTGTCTGGTTCCTGATTTAGGAAAATCAATTATAGCGACATAATAAGCAGTTAATATCTTGGTAATGAGATCTAGATACTCTGGCAAGTTTTTATTTTATGAAATTCTACGCAATTCACTTTCATAGGCAATAAATTCATACGATTAAACTGTACACCGATACCCTCCGATAGGTACAAAATAATACATTTATGATATATAATAAAAAAGAAATACTTTAATCATATCATAACCATAATCATCATATGATTCAGAAAAATATTTACACAATCAAACAAAATGAAATACCTACGTGGAAAGTACTTAAATTATCAAAAATATACATTTTACTAAACACTTATTCTGACATTTATTGCTATTAGGATGACAATTACTGTGACATATTTGATATTTTTCCTGCAAGTGCACCTCTTGATGTCACACTTAGAAGCCCAAAAACATTTTGTGATCCATTGACTTCCTGTTCTCGAATGAAGGGTTGCGATTTTATGGAAAGGTAACGCAGCTCGTTTAACTTCAACTTGCTCTACTAGTACGAAATCGCCTTTTGGAAGTTTGTTTCTGGAATAATGTGTCCACTATTTCCTTCTTGATGCCGATCTTGGACAAGCGCTTTGGGTCCATTTCATGGCACACCCCGACAGTATAAAAGACCACTGTCAAACTCACTTACAGGCAGCAAAACAAATCAAATGTTTCAAGGGAACCAAGCTATTTCTAAGTAGTTTGCAGCATTTAATCCCAACTCCTTTCTTAGTCAATTGCTGCATCTTGCAGTAAAATACCGATTAAATTCAAATTATTCTCCATCATATCATTAACTACAGCTACCCCTTCTGATGATGATTCATCAACGAGTCTTCCTGAATCAAGTGTCCTCTGGAATTTCTTGAGCAAGATCTTTAACTTGGGTTCCTGGAGCATTACTTGAATCAAATTATTCCGGATAATGGCTAAAATATATAGGTACATGAATTCAAAATATAGACCTCATTATCAAGATAATAACTGCTAATGGTGCCACTATCAATGATTTGCCTAAATCAGGCACCAGACAACTTCCCCATTTCCTGAAATAAGCTGCCTAATCTGTAAATTAGGTCACTTCTAAGAATCCATTTACATTTTAAGCAAATGGCTGCAAATTTCGTGAAACAGGCAATGAAATGCCCATTTCATGAATTAGGTGCACTGACATCTTAATTCATAAAATAGGCAATTTTGAAGATTAGACTCGACACACACACACACACACACACACACACACATATATATATATATATATATATATATATATATATATATATATATATATATATATATACTGTATATATATATATATATATATATATATATATATATATATATATATATATATCACTATTTATATATATATATACACACTATATATATATATATATATATATATATATATATATATATATATATATATATATATATATATATTAGTGTGTATATATATATATATAAATAGTGATATATATATATATATATATATATATATATATATATATATATATATATACATATATATATACAGTATATATATATATATATATATATATATATATATATATATATATATATATATATATATATATATAGAATATCATGTGTGTCTTTGTGTGTGTGGGGTGGGGGCGCTTTATCCAACTACCTTCCTAGAAATCTTTTGGCTGAGAAAGGGAATGCGTAGCAGAAAACTATTAGAGGTTGAGCAAAATAGCACTGACAGGAAAAATGCTGCCCAATTCAAGCAAGTATTCCAGCTAAGTCTGACCAAATCACGCATGAGTTGGTCATCGCACTGACCCAATTCAATAGCATTAACTTCGTTGGTCATTCAGTCTTTTTATTCTCTAACGTATCGAGAGAAGGCTTTTGTGAGATTTTACCTACGCAGCTGGAGAATTCCGGTTCGAAAATCTCAATAAACCTCGCGAGTATTTACTTTTGTTTCACAACATAAAAATAAAGTCAATCAACGACCTGTTCTCGG
>NC_090725.1:234281175-234333675 GCF_036898095.1 Palaemon carinicauda | reverse complement strand
TCAGTGAACCCTAAAAATTGCTGTGGGAGTCCAAATGCAGAAAATTCTTGAACCTCAAAACCTTGGGACTCCCAATGGAATTATGACACCTCAAAGAAGGGCCCGATGTCTTCAGTAATATTTCCTTGAATTTTGATACAAAATACTCACAAACTTTGATATTGTAGTTTTTATATTTCTTCTAATTGTTGTTCGTAAGAATGCAATACCATTCATGAGGATTGTAATGTACTCGGCAGAGGCGGCTAATAGCCACCTTCCTGCCATTAGAAGATAAACCTCTCCTAAAGCCTTAACCCTCTGAATATACCGAAGGACTTGGAGGCAGGTCAAGTCATTTCAACTCCCTTGGTATCAGGTTTTGGTTCAGCTGGCAGTGGAAGAATCCCTTTGGATTTCTCTGAGTCATAATCTGGAGCATCTCGGGTTGGCCCTGGGAGAAGTCGTTATCAATAATAATCTCTCTTCCCACCACCCTAACAGATGACAGAGACACACGAGAAATGGAAAAAGCGTGCTTTCTGGGTTCCTTAAGCAACTAAGAGATGTGGATCTACTTCGGCATCCTTAGAACTGAAGGATGGGATGATTTACAGACTAGCCTTTACTCTCCTTGCAGCAGGATGCTGCCGCTAAGGGAGATAGGTGACTTGAGTGACCCTCGTGTTCCTGAGGGACGTCCTCGCCTTGAGCAGGTTGTCTTTTATCTTCGTCATTCTTTCATCTCTTGAGTGATGGGGAGTGATTGGAAGCAAACTCTATCGGAGAGGGGTGGTAGTTCTCTACCAGGAGCAGTAGTTATCTACCAGGGATATCCCTCTCTGAGAGAGAGAGAGAGAGAGAGAGAGAGAGAGAGAGAGAGAGAGAGAGAGAGAGAGAGAGAGAGAGAGAGAGAGAGACCCTATGGGTCTTCCCAATGGGTGTCTCTTTTTTAATCTTTTCCTTATTACGTCTCCTGCTGTCTAAATTGATGGGAATAAGATGTAGGTCCACGTACCTGGAGTCATATTCTGAAGCTAGTCTGGATGATCTGGGCTCAAGGGCTGGAGACGAAATAGGGTAGGGACGTTTGATGATCTGTGAAGACTCTTGTCTTGTTGATGAGATAATACAATGGGTAGCTTCCTCAGAAGGTGAGGGTTCCCATGAACAATGTCCACGAAACATGGCTGAAATTTTTCCTTGGGAATGTTCAAGTATGCCGTGTTTAGAGCATTCAGAAGACGAATGCTTTGACCATTCAGGAGAAGCTCATTGCAAATGCGCCTTTGAAGACCTATCTGGTGAAGCACGTTTCATATGGTCATGATCACTATGTCAAAGTTGTTCGGGGTAAACGCACCAGAGCCCCCAGGAGAAACGTATTTAGTGTGTTTAGAAGACACGAATCTATCACATTCAGGGGTGATGCGTCTAGTGAGTTCCAGATTTACACGCCTAACACATTCAGGCGGAGAATGCCTATGATGGTCAAGAGATGTGTATTCAGTGTGCTCAGGTGATGCGTGTTCAAATGAGCATCTGGAATAGGGTACTTCCCAAGGAGGTTAGATGGCTGGAGATGCCCCCGGGAATAAGTGAAGTCAGCTTTCTCGGCCAACTGTAGACAAAAAGGTCGCGACCTTATGCCTGGGAGCTCATTGTACGTCCATCATCTGCATTGGCACACTACAAATTATTCCTGCTCTTCGGTTAAATCCTACTATTACATTTCATTGGTAAGCGCTCAATTTTCAATGTAATGCTGTATAAAACTGTAAAAAGAGAAAAGTATAGAATGCTAGCAGCAGCAAGAATATTGGCTCTGCTGTTGAATTCATTAATATTATCACAACCTGTGCTATCAATATTGTCATTGTTTATTATGATTACTAATTATTATCATTGTCACTATCATTTCTTCTACAATATTAATATCTTTGGTACGTTTGTTTTACAGTTTTCCAAAAGACAAGTCCCTTAGAAAGGAATGGGTTCTTGCTACGCAACGAGAAAATTTTGCTCCAACTACTAGTTCATAATTAAGCTCTAAGCACTTCAAGGATGAAGATTTTGATAAATCTCTAACAAATGTTTCGATTGTGGGAGGGAGTTATTCTTTCCATATTTGAATCAATTCCTGTTCATCTCAACAAGGAAGAGAAGTCCAAAAGGAAGCCACCAAAAGCCCGTTTTGTGGAAACTAAAAAAACGTGAGTGGAAACTAAATGAAAATGCCGTAAGTGAAACAGATTCTTTGAAAAGAAAACTCAGAGACGCCGAGGAAAAAGTTAATTCCTTGGAAAAAAAAAAAATTAAATCATTGCAACAATCCAAGTGACGGTTTGCTAAAAGTAACAGTAATTTACATAGTGTCATATCTGAATTAAGACAAATCTTTAATAAATCCAGCAAATTTGAAGGTATTTGAAAAGTGTGCAAGTGGTGTATCAGACCTTTTGAAAGACAAGTTACGAAGTGCAATAATATATTAACTAACTAAATATTTTACAGCACTGAGAAGTTTTGCCCTTACTCTTCACTTTTACTCTGCTCATGCATATCGATATGTGAGGATAATGTTCGGCACATGCTTACCACATCCTCGAACTATATCAAATGGCACCAGCAATTAGATGGACAACCGGGATTCACTAGTCTTTCATTTTCAGCATTGAAGATGAAAGCTGATGCAACACTAAATACCAGTATACAATTATTATGTTCATTGATAATGGATTAAATAGCAATTAAGCAACAAATCCAGCGGGATGGCAAGAGATCTAATGGTTTTGTTGACAGGGGTACTGAATTGGATGATGATAGCATTCCAGTTGCAAGAGAAGCTCTTAATTTTATGGTGAACTCAGTGAATGGTAGTTGGAAATTACCAATAGGCTATTTTTGGATAAACAGACTAGGTGCAGCTAAGTCAATGTTTAGCTAAGCTGCAGTCAGTGGAGATAAAAATTATCTCTGACATTTGATGCACTATCAACGAATGCTGCTATGGTCAAGGAGCTTGGTTACAGTCTAGATTCTGAAAATATAAAAACTTCATTTCTTCATCCACTAATGCAAGAAGAGATATCTCTATTTTTTGACCCATGCTGGATGCTAAAGTTAATTAGAAATTCACTGGGGGGGGGAAAAACATTTTTTTTTTGATGAGGAGGGAAACTTAATCCAGTGGGATTTCATTGAAAAATTATATAAGTTTCAGGAATGCGAGGGTTTGCATTCGGGAAATAAATTAAGAACGCAACATCTGGCATGAATTAAAAAAAATATGAATGTTACACTTGCAGCACAATCACTAAGTGAATCTTTTGCAAAATCACTGCAGTTTTGTCTTAATAACAGTATCGTAGAGTTCAAGGGAAGCGAAGCAACAATCAATTTCATTACCACTATAAATGATTTGTTTGATGTGATGAATTCAAGAAATTCGTACAGATGGGATTTTAAAAGATCAAAACAAAAGGATAATGAAAGATTTTTAGAAGATTTTTAGAGCCATGCGGAATTATATCCAAGACAACTTGAACTTCCATGTGGTAAAAATTTGTTGAATTCCAATCTCAAAACTGGCTTTCTTGCATTCATAATTTGTATACAGAGTTTAATTAAAATCTATGATAATTTAATAGGTTGTCCTGAACCCCAATTAAAATTTTTCTTAACGTAAAAGATCACCTAGAACTCTTTTTTTGGTCAAGGTAGATCTATGGGGGGGGGGGGGAATGCAATAACAACCCAAGTGCCCATCAGCTTACAAAAGAATTCTAGTTCATAAATACCTGCAGTCTGTGCTCAAAGGGAACTGTATACCTCTGGAATCTGTAAATATTCTTTCAGTTTCAAGCACAGTTAAGGGCTGTCCTCTTTCATACAACTGTTCTGTTCAAGCCATAAAAACTTCAACTGATAAGAAAAAAATTTTGAATGACAAACGTTTTGAGATAAAACAAGCAGCTGATTTTTATGACGATGAGGATTACATGTATCTTCCAAATAGTCAACATTTGTCATTGTGTTCAAACAACATTGTTGCCTATATTGTGGGATTCGTTGTCTTTAAACTGGAAAAATCCTTGAAGTGTCCAACTTGTATTAATGCTCTTACGAGTACTGATAATAGTTCTTTGCATTCTTTAATTAGATTGAAAAATAAAGGTGCTATAATACACCCATCTGATGACGTGATAAATTTATGTCTGTGCTGTGAAAAGGAATTCAGAGAGTTGGTAGCAATTGGCAGTGATACACATATGGAATTGGATAAAAAGGAAATGCAAAAGATTTTAATCTTTGTATTAGATTATTATACTTTTATAAATATATTTGCTAAATAATGTAAGCATATGCACGAGACTGAACCAGATAATTATCATATCGTTTTACTTATTAAGTCTGTGACAGAAAAATACCTGCAGATCAAATATTTTTATGCTGCTAAAATGTTCTCAGCAAAATTACTAGCAAAAACTAAAATGAAAAGTTGTCAGACATATACACAACTGATACACTTTAGTGGCCAGTAGTCACTTCCTGGATGAATTGTATGTCAACGTATAGTAACAAAAAAATCCCAAAACACGATAGGTTTCCTTTGACCTTCTTAATGACTACTTTACTTCAGAGGCCAGAAGTCACGTTATTTTAAACGATTTATGATCTCTAACCATATTTAACGACTCTCCCAAGCTGTTATCCTCTCTTAACATCTTTAGATACATATGCGCATCTGAAATGGAAGGATAAAGCTTTAATCCTTGTACCTGGTGAAAACATTAAACGGTATAATGCGTTTACAAATGACATTTTTATCACTTTGTTAATCTTCCATTTCCCTATCCGAGGAATTGATCCTTCTTAAGATTATCATGATACTCAAGAGTAAGGCACAAAGCGTAAAGTGATAGCTGATTATTCTCTTCCCGAATCCTTTCTGCCAATGGTGGGGGGCATGTCGGCTATGACGCTTGGCTTCACTGTCGTTGCCCTTATGCGTTGACTACTTACGCCAACTCCACCCATTTAACCTCCTTGGTACTTCCTCGCAAATTGCATCTGTGAGGAGGAGAATTGCCTCTGAAGAAACTCACATTTGTGGATGAGTCTCTCTGGGGTGAGGTGTGCTGGGATGAGGTGCATCCTGAATTGGAGCTAGGAGGTAATGCCTGTCTAGAGGTCGAGACATGCCAGGATAAGTCCATTGATGTGAGGAGTGTCTTGGAGTAGAACTAGCAGGAAAATCAAGTCTGGAGGTTGAGCTGCATCGGAGTAAGGTAACTCCATGAGTAGAAGTGTATAAGGGTGGGGCATGTCCAGAAGAGGCACTGGAAGGTGACATTTATCTGGAAGAAATGCATCTGGGGCGTGAGGTGCTTCTGGGTGAGGCGCTAGTGGTTGAGGTGCGCTATGGCGAGGCTCATCTGTATGAGCCTCATCTGGAAGAAGGCGAGTCGTTCTTGGAAGATCCCGCTGAAGGTGGAGAAGAGTAGGTTCCCCTGCAGGAGGCTTGAGTATGATCCTCTTCCAAAGTAGAGTGATCTGGCAGAGGTTATGCAACAACCCTGCGAACATGATCCGAAGAAATCGAGTGCTTATAGGGGGGAGACCTCCTGTGAGAGCAAGTCAGGCACTCGCTTAAAAGTCCGCTGGGTGAGTGAAGATGACTCCCTATGAAGATTACGAAGGTTGCTGGTGGACAACTGGAGACTTCCCTAAAGACAACGAAGGGCCAAACTCCTCCGAAGCAGATGCCTCCTACTGTTGTCTAGATAACAGAGCCTGTGGCATCTTCTCCTCTGAAGGGGAATCCTGGATCCTTAAAGAGGTCACAGTAAACATAACTCGTAACATTTCTTAAAACAGGTAGGTTCACCCTATGGAAAAGGCTCCACCGTTTCATTATGGGAAACGGAAAGACCCCTTTGCTCTAGGGCTTACCCTAATTGCTTGATTGGCTCCCAGAATAAGGCAAAGGAGAAGAGTCACACCACAGAGTACCAAGGGTGGAAGATAAAAGTGGTTTTTCTAGACTTCAAGAATGACCCAAAGGATAAAAAATCTTTTTTGGACTTCTTCCTCTTCTTTTCATACTTCTCCTACTGGGGGGATGATCATTCCCATCATTTATTACAAGGTGAGGCCTAACTACAGGAATGTCCTGTGCAGGCTGGGCACAACTGATGAGGATCTGCTATAGCACTCATAAAATTGCCGCCGGTCTTAGGTAATAACCCTGAGCACTTCTGCATCTTTGACGGAATCCTCATAGTCAAAAGCAGTTACAGACTCGCCGGAAGGAGGAAAATATTGTATTAGAAAAGCTGCCAATATCCCAGGTAGAAAGAACATTCATCCTCACTAATAGCTGATATCTAAATTGTGGGCAGGGTGAATGTTGCCTCCCCGCTATACCTCCCAGATGTTGACACCTCGTTATAATTCATGACTGCCATATTCCCAGGTTTGTTGTTATCGTTTTCCTATGTAAATTTCGATGGCTTGTATTTGCGTAGAAACAACAATAATAACCTAAAAAATCACCCAGCATCTTAACACTGTGGTCAAGTTGTAAAGGGGAGTTTGACTACCCTCAAACACCCCAATAATGACATACAATCACTCATATTTGCTATACCTAAAACATAAGCCTAAAATTATAAATAAATTTATTTTGATACTGCAGTTTATTTAATGAAGGCTACAAATATTTCTAATACCGATTGTTCTGAGATTGCCGAATTGTTTGTTTTGGTGATCAGCTGATTACTCACCGTTAACTACATGCAATCATGCCAACTAATAGCATCTGAGTAGGCAATGCAGCTACCCTCACCTTCACTGTTATTCAGTAGACAACACTCCTTCAAAAATTGTATCAAATCAGTGAAGTCCACCATACACTATTCATTATAAACTACAAGTTATCGACTATGCAAAGCGGCATAGCAACAGAGCAGCTGAGAAGCTCTTTGGGCTGCCACCAACCCAAAAAAATAATCAGAGAATGGAGGAAGCAAGAAGAGGAATTAAAGAAAACGAGAAAGGAGAAACATGGACTATATTAAAACGAAGCAAAATTCCCACAACTAGAAGAAAGGATAAAAACATGGGTAAATGAGCAAAAAATAAAGGATACTCCCTCTCAACGAAGATGATAATGGTAGAAGCTAAGAGACTGGCATCAGAAATAAACATATCAGCAAATGAGTTTACTGGATCATCGTCTTGGTGCAACTAGAATAAACATAGAATAAATACTGTTGACTTTCGCTGTTCCATCAAACACAAGTGTGAAAAGAAAGAGAGCCAAGACAGTGACAATAAAAACAACTGGCAATATGAAACCTTGCCAAGTTGTTTTGTCCTGAGGTGCAGACAGCAGAAACCTTCCACCACTACTTATTTTCAGACGAAAACCTATGCCTATGGATAAAATCCCAGCTTGTGTTCTTGTTCATGGCCAAAATGAAGCCAGAGTCAAACTGTGGCTTGAGAAAGTTAGGTCACGATGTCCTGGACTTTTGCTAAAGAAACCAGTGTTACTAGTGTGGGATCAGTATAGAGTCCACAAAACTGAAGTCAAGAATAAAAAAACTCTGACAAATTAAAACAAAACACACAATCATCCCAGGTAGTATAACATCACAGCTACAATCCTTAGACGTCTGCACCACAAAGCCCTTTAAAGGTTATGTGCATGAAGAATGGAGCCAGTGGATGGCTGCTAGTAACCGTGATATAATGCAAATAAGACGACTCAAGAGACCATCTATCACACATGTCTGTGAATGGGGGAATATGTCATGGGCTGTTATTGAGGAAGAAATTAGAGAAAAAAAATTCAATAAATGTGGAAAAAGCAATGGAACTGAGGATGAATTTCTCTATGAGTTAAATGACGTCGATGTGGACGATTCAGAATCAATTACGTTAAGTGAAAATAGCAACCATGTTTTTTTTTTTTTTATTTCATGATGATTAAATGTCAAATTTATTTTCTAATAAAGAAATATTGTGAAAACGACTTTATTACCTCAGTTCTGAAATAATACAAATGGATAACTGTTGACCGCAGCCTTGAAAAAACAGCTGCGAATTGAGTGTAGTATTACCAGGTAAGTGGAAAAGTCACTAGATCTAGAGTATGGTATTCATCACTCAATCAGCAAATAAAAAGTATTTCCCATGGTGTAATTTATATTTTGAATCTATTATTTGATAAATAATTATTTTGTATGTATTTCTACATAAAGTAATTTGGGAAATATTAATGGAATTTTACTTCTTAACCGAAATTTTATCAGTAACATTTCGCAGTACTACTTTGGTGTAAACAAACACTGAAAACGCTGTGTTAGGCATTGTAAACACGCTGGTTGTTACGCATTATGACGGCAACAATGACTGTTTTGATGGGACTTTTATAGGAATAAGTAAAAAAAATATTGATAACTGGTGTAAAGCTCATTAATATTAATCTAACATATTTCACAATACTCCAAAAGTATGAATATTTATTGTGACAGACAACAAATCGCACTGTAGATGCACTGTCTAAGAGTTTCTGTTATGATCGGTAGGTTGTAGAATCCTCCATTTCTTTTTTTTTTCCGAAACTTTTTTGGTTGATTATAGTCTTATCACCTGTAGTTTCTAATGACAATGGAAATACGGGGTAATTATAACTTATTAAATCAATTAACCCATGATAGGCTACAATAAATGGAAATACTAAAGAGATATCAACATTAGCCTCGTACTTAATCATGAATGGACTGGAACTTCCCCATCTATATGACCAAAAAACTTAATTTTCATCGTTCACCGGTTTTTTTAAAATGAACTTTAATTCACATTAATAAGCATTAGTTAGATAATATTTTTAGGTATAAAGATATGTGAAAAATGTTAGCTTCCACATGGAGATGAACATAGAGCATCAATATCTTCATTCATTGGTCCTTTGATTATTTATTCGGTGTTGCAACGCAAGAACATAATACATTCAAATATATCCTCTTTGAGCCCAAGCCGAAGTTCATTTGAAGATATGAAGTAAAACTACACTGGCCTGAGTGACAGGAAGAGCCACCGCCATTTTGATCAGTTCCTTATAATCTTAATGTGGAAGACATTACCACCATTTGGAAATGTCTACATTCCTATCAACTCGCTTACATCTATCAAAGTTCTGTACCGTTTGCCTAATGTCCTGCATACCAATGCTTACTTGCACGCATGTTTCATTATTTTTGTCATTTGCAATTAAAAGCAACCAATCACAACTATGTTTTCACCTGTCCTATCCTTATCATGCAGACGGTGTTCTTTTTTCTTTGTTGTTTAACTCTTCTTTTTTTTTTTTTTCAATTTTAACATTTTCCTCCATAATTATCACATATGCTTTTGAGCTATTATCTTCTGTAGCTACTTAAAAAGGAACTGAAACCTGGGATCTAAGTATAAAGCATTAAGAAATGTCGCATTAAGGAGTGCTTCCTCTCTTTTCCCATTAGTGTGAAGTACAGCAAGTGAAGGAACTACCGGTTCCACTTCATCCATTTTCCTAAGAATTGCCTACTACGAGATTTCGAAGTTGAAGAATTTTGCTTGCTTCACAAATAGGTTAAATACTGTGCAACAAATTATTAATGATTTCCTATTCGTCTACTAGTAGTAGAAGCGACTCATTTGCCAAAGCATATCATATATGGATCTCCATCAAGTTTCACAATCTAATTTTGGCAATGTTTTTCTGTTTGGTCTGAAGACTAGTCACGTGTTTTGCGTGTGTATCTTATTGGCCACCTTTATTTGAGCATTAGTGTATGAATTGCACACCTTACAGAAATAACATCTTTTACTGTTGTATGTACTACTACCCCACTTAGGATCTCATTTAACTGCACTGCTCTACTTATATTGTACTCACACACGTTATCCATGTCATAATTACTTTCATTGTCATCATCGTTTCCATAGTCCTCTTCATTATTCTTAGGTATTAGTCTGGTCTTTTCTCGCATGATGTCCCCTGCTTTTACTATATTTACGAGATTGTCAGTTGTTAAAGGTATAGATTTGCTGTTCTTTTACCCTTAGTTTGAGCAAACATGTAACCAACATTACAGTATGAGTAAGGACAAGGTAAGGAAAAAAATAATGTAATTTTGTACCATACCATATTTAAAAGATAATATAGTACCATAATTTTGTACCATTCTTGCAGGTAGATAAATACCATCCCGTACCATACCAAACTGTACTGCCACCCTTGAGTCACACTAAGCTGCATTCCCAGAAGGGTTGTAAAAAGATATCGTTTGATCCTGGGACTGGCAAATTTATACATGATTCAAAATGGTCAAACTAAATATCTCGATAAACTCCTCTAACGCCTTTGAATAATGGTAACCAAATTTCCCCTGTGCATTTTCAGCCTGATTATTTCTCTCTTCTACTGATACTAAATCATAAGAGGTGTGCAAACCTTAACAAATATGGCCTCCTTTACGTAGCATTAGTTATGCAGATAATTCTAACAGTTATCCCTTCTCAATCATAAAGCACAATACTACACAGTATTCTAGAAGTTTACCCCATCTGTGGCCAGTGTAGAATGGTCTTCCTAATCTGATATTTGAATCGGTTGGACTACAGAAGTTCAAAATTTTGTAAATCCTTTTGTGTTGAGCCGGTTGACATGTGTCATTTATGGTTCATATACGACTACTATCGTTTCCAAAGGCCGTGTAATAGTGTTTTTTTTTAAATAACTCCTAAAATAACTGATGGATTTCCATGATATCAAAGCAGGGAGCGCTTCATACAATAGCCTAATTTTGGGAAATACTGTGCATTGCCAATTACGTTTCATTAACTTTTTACTTAAGAAAATGAGGCTAAAGCCAGTCTTAGCCACCCACACATTCGCAAAAGTGATGACGTCCCTCAGTGACGTTGTTATAACGTTTCTTCCCCTGTGCCTCCCATCCCCCGAATTGTTAAACGCCTGTTTAACTCCATAGATAATTGTCATAAGACCTACCCCAAGCAATACGAAATTCTTTGTCAGTAAAAGTTCAGCATACCTGGTAATGTGATTCGTGACTTTAGACTTTACCTAAACACAAGACCAACGTTTTACATCTTACCCACTCCCTTACATTGAAGATCAAGAATGAGACTTATGACAGGAGACGAAAGAAGCCATGCTAACCCGACGCTTCGCACTTCAAGCGAGTGTTGGTAAAGCAATAGAAATATAGTTTTCTTTAGGTTAAGCCGTAGGACTCATTCTTCCATACAACACATGTTACTTGATACATCAATTGCCAAGAAGAAAATGACAGAGCATTGTTTGATATAATTTATCATATCAATTTACCAGAGAGAGTAGCTTGAATTCCTTAGAAGGTAGACTTCTAAACGATGTTTCATATAAGGGCATTGACATCGGCCATTTGATAAATTTTGAAATCATATATATATATATATATATATATATATATATATATATATATATATATATATATATATATATATATATATATAATATATATATATGCATGTGTGTGTGTTCATACATACATAAGATTTATTATATTTCAACCTATAGTTTTATATATTTATTTACGTTATAAGTACCAGTACCTATTTTTGTTACTTAAAAGGTATGTGACAAATATCATTGCGACTTTGTCACAGGAATTATACCAGACTTCAATTAATGAACCAATCAACCTTACTTTGAGAAGTCCATTGACATTGTCTACATGCCAAGCTGATATACTCGTATCAAAGTATTCATTAGCTTTGCTTTTCCAAAATAATGTTATCACCAATTGCTGGAAACCATAGATTTATGAGGGATAAATAAAAAACAAGAAATGGACGCTTATACATTTTACTCATCATCACTCTCAAGGAAAAAAATTGTTTTCTATTTCTACTAATGTGTTTATTTTATTTTTTTATTTTATTTTTTAGTCGCAAATCTAAAATTTGTAGGAGTCCCAGTAGAATATCTCTCAGTGCGATTCCACACACCTGTTTTAAACCTCTTCTATTATGTTTGATAATTTGTGTTAACCATCTAATCATTATCTACCACCATAAAACATTTTATTGCTCTTCCGGCTCATTTTATATGTGCAGTACACAGTCTTTCCTAACAGGGATTTACTCAGTAGCCTAATAACAATGGGAATGAAGGAAAGAAGGCAAGAAGGAAGGGGGGGGAGTACTAGGATAGCCATAGGTGTAAACACCGAAGGAGGGTTGGGGGAACCTCTGCGTCAGAGTTACGTGATTAAGTAACACTTCTTCGAAATGCTCTGAAGGAAGGGAAGAAGTTCCTCTTTTTTTCTAAGAGTAAACGGGTTAATTAAGCACATCTGTCAATTCATTGTACCACCAAAAATTAGGCCAATGTTTAAAACATTCATTGCTGTAGTTTCATGGAAATTCATAAGCCGGTTTGTTAGATATTTGGGAAAAACACTATTACACGGCCTCTGGAAATGATAGTAATCTATTTTAACGTTGTTAACGATCTTAAAATATATTATATTTTTATTTATCACTTATATATAGGTTATTTGGTGTTCCCTCATTTCCTTTCTTTACTTTTTTACTTTCCCTGTTGGAGCACTTGGACTTATAGCATTCTGCTTTTCCAGCCAGAGTTGTAGCTTGGCTAATAATGATAATAATAATGATGATGATGATGATGATAACAAAAAACAAATAATAAATGTTAAATAATAATAATAATAATAATAATAATAATAATAATAATAATAATAA
Organism: Palaemon carinicauda; assembly: GCF_036898095.1. Taxonomy (NCBI): domain Eukaryota; kingdom Metazoa; phylum Arthropoda; class Malacostraca; order Decapoda; family Palaemonidae; genus Palaemon; species Palaemon carinicauda. The sequence goes on along the minus strand of NC_090725.1, from coordinate 234,320,871 downwards.
TCTAGGTGTCAAACTCTCCCTATTGATGAGGAATTTTAAGAGTAAATTTCTCCCCACCCACTTTGTATCCACAACATGATTATCATTGCTAACACCACTAATACGAGTGTATTAATTGTTTTCCTGATTTTATTTCTACCTTTTTTACCTTTCGTCTCTGCCAAATCTTACATTATTCGACAAATTACTGTCGTTTTAGCAGGATAAATTCGCCATCTATAGAAATTGAGAGTAACTTTGGTAAGATCCTTGAAGATTGACTGTTACAATGTCAATAGTCTGTCTTCTGAGCCTATTGATGAGTACAGTAAAAGTTGAAATATTGGTTTCAAGATATCTAGTACTTTACATGTTGACACAAAATATCTCTGGGCACTTCCAGATATTTTGTTCAAAATATTTATGCTATGAGAAATATTCAGAAAATAATCATTATGAAACTGGTTGAACATACAAATAATTATCTGTTCCATCTTATAACTGACTCATTAGAATTTGTTCTAAAGAAAATATAGTCAACGGGGAAATCAAGGCGTTGCGTGGCAACCAAACTTGCTTTAACATCAGCTCTGAACATAATTTGTGTACCCTCGTTCGTGTATATTTACTCCTGAAACAATGGGTTTTAGGCTAACCCTGTCAGTATTCATAGAAACGGTCAGCAAAAACATGCTAAATGCTGTTATAATTTACTTTGTCTATACTGCTTGAACCCAACTCGAAGAATTGCATTTAATAATTATTTCAGATAACACTACATTCCTCGTTTCACATTTTTCTCGTTACTCACAGTTCTTGTCTTTTCTTGAAGTGTTTCTTGTTAAGTGAGAACTCTTCCTTCCCTTTCACTTTTCAACATATTTTAGGGTTTCATATCATAACTGTTTGTGCTTCACTTATCCTACAGTCGTAAAATTCATGAGAAGAATTACCTTATTTGGTTACTAAAATTATTTTGCTATTCCAATTGTAAATTTTACCAAATACCACATAAAAGTCTGAAAATAAGCATGACGCCTTTTTTCGTGCTTGCTCATTACCTGTAGTTCCTCATGGAGCTCTTTCTTGTGTAACAAATTCCATTTGAGAAGCACTACCATCATCAGCCCTTTTTTTTTCACTAAATGACCATAAATGCAGTTGGCAAACTAAATGAAAAATGAAAGCCACGGGAAATCTATAAATTTTTCTTTATTCCACTATTTCAGTGATATCAAACCAACCATGAGTTGAGATCACTTCTTTTTAAATCTACTTGAATGCCTATAAAAGGCAAATGGAAGTTACCTAAAAAGCATTATTTAATGTTGGAAGATAAACACAAAAAACAATAAAACATGGATACTTGAGGTAACAGAATCACGAAGCATGGAACATTAATTGGTCAAAGAACTAGAATTTGTATCATACCTTCTTACTTAGTACAGTTTGGATATCAAACAGAGAAGTGTATTTTTTTTTTTTTTTTTTTTTTGGTAATCGAATGGTGAATAACTACCTTTTAAATTTCTACTACTAGCCCGTATCAAGATACCCTTTTCATTTTTGACCATAGATATCAGAATTAAATTTAATCCATTAAGAAGGCTAACAGTTTTTTTGCGGGTAGTGACTTTAAGAATAATTGTCATGAGCAGCGTCAATGTATTTTGCTATGAAAACTATATTCACTCCTCTTCCATTCACAGTTGTAAGTTTAACATGGTAAATGTTTATATGCAAACTGTTCATGAATGTTTTACTAACCAGTTGCATGTTCGTATTTGTAAAAATTCGAATTTATGTTTCAACTTCATCCCTCAGTAACGTAATTTCTGACGCACCCCTCCATAGAAGAGCTTTACCTTTTATGCACGATTCTGTCAGTCTCTTTCTTCATGCTTCTCCCGATTCTTTCGTTTCTCCCTCACAACCTCTCTTTTCCCTTAATCACATCCTTTATAATTCACCAAGGAAGAGTTTTTAAGGTGAAACTGAAAAGAGAGAAGTGAGCCTTTCTCATCTATTTTGCTTGGCTGACTAATGCATAAAGTTGAATTTCGGGCAATTGGGATGAGTGAACCTTTATGGCTCTTGCAAGATCTCTTTTATTTTAACTTCATGCATGTTCCTTACATTCTTGTTAATTTAATATGCACCTTTTTTTGTATTTCATATATACTTTCTTACAATAGTATCATTAAAAATATAATACCCTATATCTAATGCCGCTTTTTATTTAATCACTCCCGTTCTAGTCATGTTTTTATATTCCTCATTTCTACCTACAGTAAAACCAGACTGATTCAGGTAATATAGCAGTAAAAAGTTGCAAAAGTGAAAGCTTTTTCTTGATTTTATTTTCTTTATTTTAAAGAACTGAACAAGGAATTAAGTCACTGGTAAAGTTATCTATACAGGTTACATAATTTTTGCCATTACCTCCGGCATCAGCTAAATAATTATTACAAGCTTTAGCAATATTTGTCGATATGATTTGCGTTTCTCTTTGGTTTATGTTAAGCTATCCGAAATCAATTCCATTAAAACTACTATTTTGGTTTCGACTTTGATTGCCATTATTATTTGACCATTACGAATGTTTATTTCTGTATAGCTTTATTGAATTTCCAAAAATTCTATTATGGTTCATAAACAAACTCTGTATAAACACTAATACATATATCTACATTCATCTGATTATACAATGCGAATTATGTTAAAATTACTCTCACTTTCCGAGTAGGATCCGGCTCTAACGATCCTTTTGAATAACCAACGAAGAATATGAAATCCTTCGAGAACTGGACAGACTATATTGAGGCCTCCAAATATTTTGTTGTTGTTGTTGTTGTTCTTGTTGATGGATACAATTAAAAAGCTGGTATATTAATTGCACACTGTCCCCTCTCCTCCTACAGCTGACAACATTCAGATTTACACATATTCAAGATAAAATAGGATCGTTAATTATGCATAGCAGCTGTTTTATAGGTCCCATTAAAGTAAGTCTGTTAATCTTTAGTCTGAAGTCAAGCTATGGTCTCTGTACCATAACATTCCACTTTCTTAGATTACAGTTCCCTTGCTTAAAGGTTCACTCATATTTACTGTTCAGCCACTTTTCATCTTGTTTCTCTGAATTTTCCAAACGGAACAGTTTATAGCAGGTCCAATGATATCTGGTAGATTTCCAAGAAATTCTCTTATTGCCTTCTTTCTTTCCTTTACCTTCATTTATGATCTTAATCCCCAAAACATCAATGACTCCATTTCTTCTGATGAAGTGGCCATCCTGGTTTGTATGGTACATGGCTCTCTCCTAAAAATGACCAACATGTGAAATAGGGTGCTCTGCTTTTCAGAAGCGTACTGTAGGCAGGTCATCTGGCAGGAAATATGCAGGTTTTAGGGTATCAATGGTGACCTAGTCTTCTTTGCCACACATGTTGATTAAGAATGCTTTCGTCGTACGACGGTCACGTGAAAAGTGCCCGTGTATTTGGGCACTAGTGCTGGCTTGGTATTGTCATTGCACAGGAAAACGTGCATTGCCGAGTGCAGATATGTCAGTAGGTGGTGCTTAGCTGGGGGCTTGTAAGTCTGGCGACATGGAGTCAATTTTCCCACAACGTGACGTAGCTGTTGGAGATTGTTGTAAGAGGTTGCAGAGAGAAAAAATTCGGCAAGGGCGACCAGCAGGTTGCCATACACAACTTCAGCTGCCGTTGAGACATCCAGGGTTACATTAGGAGGGGCCCTTAGTCCCAGGAGGACCCAGGGATACTGGGTAAACCAGTTGGAATCCTTAAAGCAGCACATCAAAACTGCTTTGACAGTACAGTGAAATTGTCCAACCATTCCGTACGCTGCAGGGTTGTATGCGCTTGTCTGATGAAGGGTGATTCCCAGGAGATTCGCTAATGATATCCACAACTGAGAAGTGGTACCCCTGTCAGAATATAGCAATCCATCCTGAGAGTAAGGCAGACGTACACGTGGCAGACATTACAGTTTCCTTGGGAAGGCTTCAGGCTAATGAGTGGAGTGGTAGATGACGGTAAATAGGTAACGATGTCCTTGCGATGTGGATAGGGGAACTAAAACATTGACATGAATGTGGGCAAATCGATGCTGAGGTTCAGGAAAGGTGCCAACTCCTGAATCTGTGTGTCGATATAGTTTTGAGGTTTGGCATGGCATACAGGCACAGACCCAACCCTTAGCATCCTTAGTAATGCTATGCCAAATAAACTTCGTCATTAGTAGTTGTGCAGCAGTATGGCAGGAGAGATGTGAAATGCCATGAATGAAATAAAACTACTGTTGCTGTATGAGAGCAGGTATCCACTGTCTAGGTCTACGAGTACAGGCATCACAGAGGTGGGTGGCATAGGAGTCGTCGAAAGGGACGTCCTCCATAAGGGAGGAATGTGCAGGATGTTCTACATGCTTGATACTCTGGATCTTTTGGTAAGCTTCTGCCAAGGCGTTGTAATCCAATACTAGATGAATGGCGGCCAATGTGTTTCTTGACAGATTATCGACAACAGGATTAATTTTTCCAGGAATGTGTTGAATGCTACAATTGTATTCAGCCACGGCAGAGAGATGTCGGCGTTGATGGGGGGAACAGGCATCAGACTGTCGAGTGAAGGCGTGCACCAGACGCATGTGGTCTGTGTGAATAACGAAGGGCATACCTTCCAAAAACTGGCGAAAGTGACGGACAGCCAAGAGCCCTGCCAGGAATTTGCAGTCGAAGGTAGAGTACCTGGAGTCTGCCTTGGACAGTTTTCTATTGAAGAAGGCCGCCTACTCGAGTACTGCCCAATTGCGACATCGCTGGCATCAGTGGAAAAAGGAGAGGTGCATGTGGCACAGGAAAAGTGACAGCGGCAGCAAATGATAAGAAATTCTTTGAGTTGCATAAGGCCAGTTCGCTTCTTGAAGAAGACCTCACTTCAGGTCTTTTGACTTGCCCAGAGGGGGGAATAGACGGGGGTGAGAGTGGCGGCGATGGCTGGCAGGAAACTGTGATAAAAGTTGGTCATGCCCGAGAATTCTTGCAGTGCATTGACGGTCGAGGGCATGGGGAAGTTCTGACCGACTGTTACCTTTTCAGGAAGCTGGTGGAATGCTTCAGGAATAATAAAGTGCCCTAAGAATGATACTTCATTGGCGACAAAGGTACACTTGTCATACCGGACTACAATGCCGTTCTTTTGTAGGCGGTCCATCATGATGCAGTCCATGAAACATTGAAAAGTGGCCCCAGCATTACAAAGACCAAAATACGAGTAATTGAAGGTATATGCATCAATGGGGTTAGTGATGGTAGTCTTGGGGATGTCTTCTGGATTCATGGGCACCTGATAATAGCCCTTCAGGAAGTCGAGCGTGGAAAAAGCCTTTGCTTTGTGTAAGTAGAAAGTCATGTCGACGATGTTTGGGAGAGGGTAGAGATCCGGTTCTTTCTGTATGTTCAGGCGCCTGTAATCCCAACACGGATGAAAAGAGCCATCTTCCTTCAGAACGATGAGTAAGGGTGACGACCATAGAATTGTGGCCTTTTGGCAAAGGCCCATTTCTTCCATTTTCGCAAACGTTTGTTTAGCGGCTGCCAAACAATCTGGTGCCAAACGAAACAGTTGGGAGTGGGTGGGTCGTTTCTTAGCATTATTATTGATTTTTTAAGTAGTAGATCTCAAAGAGTAGTTGTTGATGGGCACCATAGTGAGTATAGGAATGTGATATCCGGTGTTCCACAGTGTAGTGTTCTTGGCCCATTACTTTTCATACTATATACACATGACATGTGGTTTGGCCTAGAAAATAAGCTTGTTGCATATGCAGATGATGCTACTCTCTTTGCATCAATTCCATCCCCTGAATGTAGACCTGGGGTTGGTGAATCCCTTAATAGAGATCTAGCTAAAATTAGTGCATGGTGCAAGTTATGGGGTATGAAGTTGAATCCTAACAAAACTCAAAGTATGATTGTTAGTAGGTCAAGGACGGTGGCTCCTCAACATCCGGATCTCAGTATTGATAATGTTTCTTTAAATTTGTATGACTCTTTCAAAATTTTAGGTGTGATTCTCGACAGTAAATTTACTTTTGAGAAACATATAAGGTCTGTGTCTTCTTCAATTGCACAAAAAATTGGCTTATTGAGAAAGTCTTTTAAGATATTCAGTGATCAATCTATTCTGAAGAAGTGTTTTAATTCTTTTATTCTACCTTGTTTTGAGTATTGTTCTCCTGTCTGGTCTTCAGCTGCTGATTCTCATGTTAATTTGTTGGACAGAAACTTACGGTCTATTAAATTTCTTATTCCTGATCTAGATATTAATCTCTGGCACCGTCGTTCAATTAGTTCATTATGCATGTTGCATAAGATTTTTCATAACTCTGACCATCCTTTACATTCAGATCTCCCTGGACAATTCTATCCTGTTCGTTATACTAGGCTGGCAGTTAATTCTAATAGCCAGGCCTTTTCCATCATAAGACTCAATACTACGCAGTACTCTAGAAGTTTTATTCCAGCTGTTACCAAGTTGTGGAATGATCTTCCTAATCGGGTTGTTGAATCAGTAGAACTTCAAAAGTTCAAAGTTGGAGCAAATGCTTTTTTGTTGACCAGGCGGACATGAGTCTTTTTATAGTTTATATATGACATATTTGTTTTTGACGTTGTTAATAGTTTATATATGACATATCTGTTATGACGTTGTTACTTTTTTTAGAATGATTTACTGTTAATTTGTTCTCTTCAGTTATTTATTTCCTTATTTCCTTTCCTCACTGGGCTATTTTTCCCTATTGGAGCCCCTGGGCTTATAGCATCTTGCTTTTCCAATTAGGGTTGTAGCTTGGATAGTAATAATAATAATAATAATAAACGTCTGAATCTGACATACTGAGGGACACATTGTCTTAATATGGTGATAAACACCGTATTTGGCAGGAGCTTTGGGCGTTTGATGAAGTTCTGGATGGAAAACATCCGGGTACAACGTAAGGAGGTCGGCGTATATGGAGAGCGAGGTCAGAAGGCGTGGGTTGTAGAGGCTTCGAGGAGTACGAATCCACGTTGACTAACTGTCGGTGAGCTACATTGACCAGGAGGTGGAAATGAGGAGAAATCCACACCAAGGATTGGCAATGTGACATCAGCAACGAGAAACTTCCAAATATATTTGGGGCTTCCAAACGATAATGTGAAGATTTCATAACCCTGGGTGGGTATTGCAGAAATGTTGGCAGCTACAAGCCGGACATTGGCAGACTTAGACATACTACGTCGTGTCCTGGAGAGCAGCCTTGACAGAAGAAAACAGCAAGCACCCGAGTCTGCCAAAAATCACAAGCCCGTACCTGCATCATGTAAAAAGAAAAAATTATAGACAGGGGAGGCCACCACCACAAGCAATGTCCTACTTAAAACGTTTTTGGCCACTGACAACTATTCACGCATTTCTTCACAGCAGCCTCTAATTTGGAGTGGTAGTAGCATAACTGCGGCCGATGGGTGTCAGAAAGTAGCTGGAGATGTCATTGGTATAAACGTAAGCGAGGGGCGGGTATATGTGGGTAGTGGGTGGCTTTGTCACCATTCCAGCACATCACGGAGTGGGCTTCTGTGTCCTACTGCATTCACGTCAGCTTTGGTCAACGTTGAAAAGTTGTCCACTTCATCAGGAATGGAGGCCTTGATGGAGATCTGAAGCGTGGTAAAGTGGCTGTCTTTAAGGACATCGACTTTGGTCATCAGGTCCTTCATGGGCAAAATATCGATATCTGGGATGGCAGCATGTAGAGGTTTGGGTAGGCACCATACCCAAAGGGCTCAAAGTTGATTCCCTTCAAGAGGAGAGCCGTCTGCAGCAGGTTGCAGGCAAACGATACTGGTCATTTCCCTGAGGGAGAGTGAAGCCTTTTGGTCCCCCAACAATTGCTAAGAGAGCTGAAAAAGTTTCACTATGAAGTCAGCTGGTAATTATTATTATTATTAATTGCTAAGCTACAACCCTAGTTGGAAAAGCAGAATGCTATAAGCCCAGGGGCCCCAACAGGGAAAATAGCCCAGTGATGAAACGAAACAAGGAAAAATAGAATGTTTTAAGGACAGTACCATTAAAATAAATAATTCTTACATAAATTATGAATACTTTAACAAAACAAGAGGAAGAGAAATTAGATAGAATAGTGTGCCCGAGTGTACCCTCAAGCAAGAGAACTCTAACCCCAGACAGTGGAAGACCATGGTATAGAGCAGGGCTACTCAACTGGTGGCCCGCCGTCCGAATCCGGACCTTCTGAGTGTTGTAGTTGGATCCCAGGCCCCAGGAGAAGAATATATATTTAAGTAACACGAAGGTCCTAGGGATGGATTCTTGCAAGTGTATTTCCTCGGCTGTGAGCACGGGGAGAGGATATTTATGGATCCTTGAAAAGCATGTTAGAATCAAGAAATATTGATGTCAAATCCATCATTTCAATGACTACAGATGGAGCTCCAGCCATGATTGGTCGAGAGAGGGGACTAGTTGCAAGATTAAAGGAAGATAATCTGGACATGATAAGTTACCACTGCATAATCCACCAATCAGTTCTGTGTGCCAGTCTGGGAGATGAATATGGTGAAGTAATGGAGACTATTATGAAGCTAGTAAACTTTCTTCGATCAACGTCAGCACTAAAACATCGTCTACTACGAACCTTTCTTACCGAGGTCAATGCAAGCTATGACGATTTACTTGTGCACAATAATGTGAGATAGCTAAGTAAGGGAAAAGTTTTGGAGCAATTTTGGGCAATTAGGAAGGAGTTGCAGACTTTCCTGGAGGATCAAAACAGTGTGAAGGCAAAGGCATTTACTGAATTTTTGAAAGATGACAAGAAAATTGAAAGTGTTGGATTTTTGGCAGACATAATGTCACATTTGAATGATCTCAATGTCAAACTGCAAGGGGAAAAACACACTGTCTCCAACTTGATATCAGCAATTCGAGCTTTCCAGAAAAAAAATTGAACTTTTCAAGGACGATATTCAGAGCCAACTTTTCCATTTTCCAAGACTTTTGGAGGAACGTAAAGATGAAACAGACACTAAATATGTCCAATTTATTGAGAAGCTGATCAACAATTTTAAGGTTCGCTTTGATGATTTTGTTCTTGGAAAACAGTTGCTGCTGTTCATTCAAAACCCTTTTCTATTGACAGATATCACAGAATTTCCAGTCGAAGCAAATCTCACCTGGAAATGGGTAGATGCTGCTAAAATCCAACTGAAACTTATTGACTTTCAAGAGAATGTAGCGCTGAAACAAGTATTCTGTGATTGTACACCAGAAACATTTTGGTCAAAAGAAGGATCCCCTGCTAATTTTCCTACTCTTCACAGATTAGCAGTGCAAATTCTCACGATGTTTGGCTCCACTTACTGCTGCGAATCTGCTTTCTCAACTATGAACCTAGTAAAGAGCAAGTTTCGCTCCTGTATGACCAATGAACACCTCCACCACTGTCTTCGACTCGCTATTACTCCATTAGTACCAAAATTTCGGGAACTAGCAAAAAGCAAAAAGTGCAATTTCTCCCACTTTGATTTTTTTTAAATTTGAAAATTAATTTTATTTTTGGAGAGGGAATGTTCATATCCTGTTATGTTTTAAAAGAGGTAATTTTTTCATTATTAAAATACCATAATATGAAACAGTATTTCATTTTAGAACTCTCAATTTCAGTTGTTTTTATAAGGAAAAATATTCAAGTCTTGCTATACTTTAGGAATAAAATTTGATACTTTTATTTCCACGTTTTGAAAATTTGTATAAATAAAACAAACAGTGAATATGAAATTGATAAAAATCATGGTTTACTACCCTGTTCTCGAATTAGTTGTTTCATTTTCATGATTTCATGTAATAAAAATTTCCAGACCTATGTATACAGTGGAACTTGTCTAATTGGACCTTTCCTCATAATAGTTGAGTAGCCCTGGTATAGAGGCTATGCTACTACCCAAGACTAGAGAACAAAGGTTTGATTTTGGAGTGTTCTTCTCCTAAAAGAGCTGCTTACCATAGCTTAAGAGTCTCTTCTACCCTTACCAAGAGGAAAGTAGCTACTGAACAATTACAGTGAAGTAGTTAACCCCTTGGGTGAAGAAGAATTGTTTGGTATACTCAAGTGTTGTCAGGTGTATGAGGACAGAGAAGAATCTTGTAGCTGCCAACATTTCTGCAATACCCACCCAGGGTTATGAAATCTTCACATTATCGTTTGGAAGCCCCAAATATATTTGGAAGTTTCTCGTTGCTGATGTCACATTGCCAATCCTTGGTGTGGATTTCTCCTCATTTCCACCTCCTGGTCAATGTAGCTCACTGACAGTTAGTCAACGTGGATTCGTACTCCTCAAAGCCTCTACAACCCACGCCCTCTGACCTCGCTCTCCATATACGCCGACCTCCTTACGTCGTACCCGGATGTTTTCCATAACCATAGAGAAGGATCCAATGTAGTACTGTCTGGCCAATCAAAGGACCCTGTAACTCTCTGGCGGTAGTATCCCAACGGGCGGCGGGTGCCCTGGTCAACCTACTACCTATAAAATCACTAAAATATGGCAAGTACTGCTCCAGGAGGTATGATATGAGGGCGTGGTATGTTATTGGGGTGTCCCCTTATTCGCACAGCCAATCGAAGATTTCTGGAAAAGTGTCCCGGGGATCGCTGCGAGAACGTAATCTGCTTTGTTGCTTGACCGAGTCACGCCCTTGATGTGAAACTGGACTTCAGCGCGTGGATCCAAACGAACGCTTCTCCGCTTGTGATGGGTGGTAGTTTCACTGAGGCGGTGTGCGCATAGTGGGGCGTAGAGGCGAGTTCGTTGGGCGGTATCTTCAGAAAGTAGGGCACAGCAGTGAAGGGGCAGGTGGGAGGGAGCGGAAAGTGTGTCACTAATGTAAGAAGCACCAGTTAGGTGATAACTGAGAGACAAGGCGAATGCAATTAACTTTATTTCAACAGACGACAAGCTTTTATAAAAACAGTTTCAGTGGAAGAAGGTGAAAAAATTAAAACAGATTAATTCAAGAATAGACAGGCTTAAACCAGTTCTGTCAACAGAGAGGTGTAGAGCGAGATAAACAGTAAAAAGAAAATACCGTTACATGTTCGAGTGTGTGTGAAACACAAGCCGTACAGTACTATGGCTTGCATGGTTGTATGTTCTTCAATTCTAATCAGTTTCTCAATTATTTTGTAATAACTCATTGGTTCTCAATATACAAAATAACGTTTTTAATTATTCATATTCTTATGATGAGTAAAATGCTAAACCTGCGTTTTCTAGATCTCTCCGCTATCTTGTTTTATGATACTTGTATCCTTTGTCGGATATGAGTTATTTAAGTTTCCCAATGTATTCATGGACCATTTTCCATGTTTTTTCCTATTTTCTAGAATCTTAGAATTCTAAAACCAATACGTATTTTTTATGACTTAAACTATTGACTAATACATTATGAATTAGGCTAGATAAAAAAAAAGACTATTAAGTATGGTCTGAATATAATAATTGGTGTTACTTGATTTTGTATAAAATATAGCATAATACTTTTCATAAAAACTTTATAGGTCGCTAACGAGTTCCTTACTATATTGGGAGCATCAGTATTGTCACGCTGTATTTCTTCACTACTTCCGCGTGCTTATGAAAATGTCCAGGCTATCCTTGAATGGTAGCGAGCCTCACATTAGCAGTGAAACAGCCAAGATCTCAAAGGGGAGGTTATCAGTTGATTTTGGCCAAATAGGTTTGAATATTCTAGTGATTGGACCTTTTATACGTGTGTATTTATAGAACAGTTTAAATCGAAGTTCATCTACATTATTGCAAATGATGCAGTATAAGTAAATAAACATTTAATATTTACAAAATATTTTCAATCAAACATTACATAAAAATCATTCGGTCATTATCACTTTACATATACATACATGTTTTACTTTTCATAATGAACAAAAATGTGTAAGCTGCTAGCTATGTGTTTTATACTAAGATATTTATAATAAATCACAAGCATTGGAAAGGAATTTTGTCAGATTTTACTTCTAAATCGCTCCTAGTTGTATGAGAAAGTTTAGCTTTTTTTTCTTTCAAATTAAAGATTTGTAGATAATAAATGACAAATTCCTTGTGATATATTGAATTATTATATGGAGGGAAGGCATTGTTAAAATGCAAATGTAATCATGACTACTCATAAAAATTACTCCGTTTGAAAAAGAATAATTAACTAAGAGATCCGGCTTAAAGAGTTTATACACTGGCTGAAAATTAATACAATATGACTACCATATCAAAGGAACCCTCAAAAGTGCACTTTGCTTAAGCAGGATGGTTCTGTCATTCGATATCTAATGTCAAAATATTCTTTTTATTCGTATGTTTGTCCGCAAGTCAAACAACAAGTACCTCGATATACCCCAGTTCTAGCTCCCGAGAGATTAACCTTCTCGTTTAGTTTGATGGTCCCATGAAATCTGAAATCTTTTTCTAGAACTTGAATGCTTTTGGTTTTGCCCATTTTTCCATTGTTTTTATGTACCAACTATAGATTACTTATGTAAATTGGCCATGAGAACATTTTTCGAATTGTGGAGGACTGGTGATGTTACATTACATAAATGTGGTTGTTTTTATAACTACTATATCATAAAAAACATGAAAGATCTTTGGCAAAAGTAACCCTCTGTCCCATTGTTAGAAGATTAGCTTTTCAAGGCCCGTATCTTTGTAATGTTGCAGATACATCTTTTTATGGACATCGTGAATTTCATAGTTTGGTCTTGAATTTAATGCTACTAATAAAATAGTGCTTAATTGCAAATCTAACAGATAGGAGATGGTAAACTATTCACAGGAATACAATCTCTAGTGCTACTTAACTTAGGGCTCTTAGCACAATATTATATACCTTCACAATCCATAGAAATGATATTGGGCTTGGCCCTGAAAAAAAAGTTTGTGGCTCATGCAGATGAAGCTGCTCTCTTTCCATCGATTCCACCTCTTTAGTGTATCACTAAACACGTGATAAAGTCTAGGTCATTAAATTTCTTCAATTATATTCAACGCTTAAAATTCTAGATGTTATACATAAATACAAAACAACGTTTTATTCAGGTTTATTACTTTTAACAATATCGAACAATTTAAAACGTGTTTTAAACATTTTAGAGGTTTATCTATCGTGCAACAATAGTTTTATTCTTTGTTTTCCTGTATTCTGGATACTGTTCCTGTTTGGTCTGCAGCAGCTGACCCGCATTTTAAATTGTCACATTAAAAACTTGGTCTATAACATTTCTTAGTGTCAACCTTGGCATTAATCTCTGGGACTACTGTTCAATTAACTCCTAACACATATACATAAGTTTTCCTCGTATTAACAAATCCTTGCAATCAAAGTTTCTTAAACTTAACAAATTATTATTCAATATTACATCTATTTTACTGCAATGGCTATTTTTAAAATTTTGGCCCTTGATCTTGTAGCAATCTATTTTACAAACTATGATTGAGGCTTAAAATATAAGGATGTTGACGATGAATGAATGAATGAATGATTAGAGTTTTCTGGCATCCTGAAGTTGACAATGATTATGATAAAATCTCAAAATTATAAATGACTTTTAAAATTACTAAATACCTAAAGTAATTGTAAATTTGATTAGTTCTGCTTTTTTAGCTAAAATCAATATTCTTTATTCATCAAATGCCTTTAGTAGGATCTTTGAAAAACCTGAAAGCTTCAAAATTATGAAAGGCTTGAACATTTCGTATCCTACAATTCAGAAAAGTTTGGAAAGACCATTTTATTTTCTGCTTTTATTTTTCAGAACCAACCACTTCGTTTACCCTACTTTAATTACCTAATCTTTATGTAAACAGGTTCTAGGTATTATTTCATAATTTACCATTTATTTGTGAATTCTTAGAATGAAGTTCAAAGGTGAATTTAGCAAAACATACTTTATATTCCTCGTTTCTAAATAGAATGGTATTTGCTCGAGTTTCAATGTCCAGGTTTTGAATGGCGTGAAAGGTGTTCTTGGAAAGCTTTTTTTTCTCTTCATACGAATAGGGAATTTCAAGGTTTTATACAACTCTTTGCACCTTACTTGGATTAGCCCTTTTCATCAGTCACTGGCTATTATCCTCTTGCTGATATGTATATGCTTGCTTATGGTCTGATTGCGCAGGTGATCCCAAACAACTGATTCTTCAGTTCTGACCTCTTTCAACTCTTAATTTCTGATGTTCTTATTTAGCAATTATTATTGTCTTATGGCATGTAATCCACGTCCGATATTACTCGTTAGCTTGTCGCATGAATGTAATTGTGAACACATTAAGCTGTTAACAGAAATATGTAAATGTTTTGTATTTTTCCTCCAACTTATAAATCCATTTTCATTATTCACTCACATGTGAATGAGATTAATATTTCTTAACTCAACGACTTTACGTAATCGAAGTTAAGCAACCTCTGCAATGGGCTAGATGGCTACCACGTAAAGCCAGACTCCTTGAGCATATAACTCATTTTACCATAATGAACGAACGTGTCTGACTAGCAACTTTTCCTTTTACCTAACGAGGGGCGTCTCCATTACAATATGCTGTATACATACAGGCACGCGTACACATACAGTAGATACATTACCTACTTCCATATATATATATATATATATATATATATATATATATATATATATATATATATATATATATATATATATATATATGATTGATATATCTAGAGTAGTGTCAGCCTCCATACCATGGGCTTTCACTATCTTGGGCTAGAGTTCTCTTGTTTGAGGGTATGCTTAGGGACACTATTCTATCTTATTTCTCTTCCTCTTCTTTTGTAAGTTTTTATATTTTATATATGAAACATTTTTTTTATACTGTTACTGTTACTGACTGAGGACTATGAAGTGTGAAGTAGGAGATGACGAATGGAGAAGTACTGATTTAAAAGCTCAAGATAGAGACGACTGGCGAAAACTAACTGAGGCACTTTGCGTCAATAGGCATAGGAGGAGATGGAGATGATGATGATGATGATGATGAAGACTGTTCTTAAAATATTTTATTTCAATTCTTCATTGCTTCTTTTTTAGTTTATATATTTCTTATCCTTACTGGGCTATTTTTCTCAGTTGGAGCCCTTGGGCTTATAGCATCCTGCTTTTCCAACTAGGGTTGTAGCTTAGTTAGAGAGGTGTTTGCGTTTCTATATATATATATATATATATATATATATATATATATATATATATATGTATGTATATATATACATATATATATATATATACATATATATATATATATATATATATATATATATATATATATATATATATATATATATATTCATCATCAACCTTTGCTAATCCACTACAGGACAAAGGCCTCGGACATGCCCTTCCACTACCGTCTGTTTATTATCATTCATTGCCTGTCTATACCCATATATTTCTTGGCTCGTCAATCCATAGTCTTCTCTTCCTTCCCCCGCTTTGTTTGCAATCTCTAGGGACCCATTCTGTTATTCGTTTTGCCCTCCTGCAGTCATTTCATAAACCATGGCATAGATGACACAATAGCTGAAAAAATTCCACCACATTCCATAGTAAACCATATCTGCTGGAGAAAAGATTATCTAATTTATTACTTAATCAAGTAGTAATCTCGGAAAATTCTTAACGGACCCATTCCGTAACCAGCCTTCAGCAGCCAGCATTAAGGTATTGATGCCGTGCCCAATAGGTTACCTTATGATATGCTATATATTTACCTCTGCCAACAAAGTTGGGAAGAGGTAATGTTTTCCCCCCTGTTTGCCTGTTGTGCGTTTGTTTGCTGGTTTGTTCAAGTAAAACCTCCTGGACACAATTGTACTCATAGAGTAGTGAAACTTTCATGGATTAATTGTTATGTTGAGACGTGGAAATGATTCAGTTTTGAAGGTCTTAGGTCAAAGGTCAAAGTCAAAGTCGAGCAAAAATTCGACCGAATTAACCCTGACCTGACTTCAAATACGGTCTAAATTGAGTCTGGGAATGGCAAGCTGGTTTCGAGAAATAAGCTGCCGTAGCGGAGGTCTACACAGAGAGATTTTCTAGTTTTATATGTATATGTGTGTATTTAGCCAAAGCTAAATATATTTGTGTATTTGTAAAAATTTTCGTTCCAGACCTTTCCCACACCCATTCCTTGACCCTTTTATTCACAACCATAGGCCATCACTACCAACACCATGACCTCCCTCCATCCGAGAACGTCCCTATTGTTACCTAGTTTTTATTATTGGCTCTTCCCACACCTCTATATCACTTAACCCCTGGCTCTTTCTGACGTCGACGAAAAAAAAAATAAACGCAAAACCAAACAGAGAAATACTAAACCTTGTTTTCTTGATTGCATAAGTTAGATTCCAAGCAGTGTAGGTAGATAATAGAATGGAAGTGGAATACATGAACGGTCAATTCTGCATGTCTATCTTTACTGCATGAATTTCATTTTAAATTGATAGCGGGAGTATATATGATATGATAGTGTGACAAAATACTTGCAAATTTTACAGATATCAAATTGCTACTATAAATTATATTTGAAAAAGTGAGTGGGTAAACTCTAATGCTGCCCATATTTCCTTTCGACATATTTCTAAAATGAAAATTTTCAACATGAAGTATATTGTTGCAATGGTTGTCCTAGGGGGTATTTTCTATTTCATTTTGCCTGTTCATTTTCGTGTCTAAATAAACCGTATTTCGAAATGATACTACTGTGCAACAACTCAAATGGCCTTATCTATTTTGTTTTGACTTTTCTTTCCTGTTTTCTGGAAATGAGCGAAACTATGCATGAGCGATCGATCAACCGTTGATTGCGTTACCTGTCCAAATTTCTGGCACCGGCTTCCACGACGGGAGAGTTATCATCATTACTATCATCAACAGCTAAGTTATCATCATTACGTTCATCAACTCCAATCGACTCAATTTCCCCCTTTTCTCTGCTTTAGATTTTCTGTTCGAAAACAACTTCATCAGAACACTGCTACTCCTGATGACTGCGAACCTTTTACTGTTTTACTGTAGTATTTTCCTGTATCCTATACTACCACGAAATTTTCTATTATAAAAGCAAATTTGTATGTTTTTATAGCCATAAATCTGAATTTTGTATTATAAGCGAATATTTGTATTACGCGCCCAAATTTATGCAAAAGTACACATACATAAGCATTAGTTCATTATCTCGTGACTACAAAAAGTATATGTGAATAAAACCTCATAACTATAATCATGAATTCCTCTTCGGTGAGCAACTGTAGTAATAAAAGGGAATTATATCTTTGCACTAAAGTAACAATATCAATTGTTTCCCTATTGTAGTTACGAAATATTTTTTGTCTTTTCAAAATTCTTTTGAATAATATCTTTGTTCAACTGTTTATAAATCATTCGATTTATTGACAAATTAGAAGTTTGCATTTTAAGCTATTTTGAATCCTATAAAATCGTTTGAATGGAGAATTTCACCGATTCAAACTTTTTTTATCAAGCATACACGGTTTTTCTTTTTTGAAAGGTCTATCTGTGCTCAAGGGAACTTTGTGCATCAATGGTAAAATAATTTTGTTTTATGATGAAGGTTTTCCAAGCTAATATTCAATAACTACTGTAGTGTATGCAACCCGTCAATAATTACGGCTAATATTCAGAAAGATATGCACACACACGCACACATATTCAACCCTTTCCACAAAACAACTTTTACTCAGGGGTAACTCACCTCTCACCGGGATATGACTACTGTCCCTTCACCTTACTAATGGACAGGGAGAGACCAAGCAATATCGTGACCGGAAAGAACTATATATATACTGTGTATATATAAATACATGTGTATATATAACCAGATAGTTGTTCTTTATTATATAGGGAAGACTATCTGTTCTTTAATAAACGAATTTTATTTATATAATTTCGATCAAGGGCGTTCATTCTTGAAGGTGATAATGCTTGTGTGATATTTCGTAAATGTGTTTGGTCTTACAATCTCTCTCATATGTTCATGGTAACATCTTTAAGATTAGCTTTTGGATTTATTAATTAGGTTGTTATTGTATTTATCTTTAGTAGGGGTATGATATTTATACAGATTATACACATTATACAACCCTTCTCTTTGTATGATGATGCTTTTTAATACATATATTTACACATTTTGATAATCATTTCCTTTTTACAATTTCTTACATAAAATGTTGTCATGTACTATACTACTTGATAGCATTCACTAACGGAATTAATAGATATTAAAACAATAATAAACCTAATAAAATCATTGACTTTCAACTGGACTATACAATCATAGACTATACAATATACTATATGAAATGCAGCATTGCATGAGTATTTCACCCCAAAGAGCATTAGCTGTTATCAAAGTATAAAACAAGGACAATCAGAGATTTTCGACCTCCACCAAAGGTTAATGGAGTCGTCCATGGCCTAAGAACTATCTGTGGTGGAAAGTTCAACAAAATCCGTCAATTTTTTTTTCCGACGTTATCTTTAGAATAGGGAAAATGCAAATCCAGCTCTAGAATATCTAAAAAATTCAATGGGGTCGTCCATGACTTAATATCTATCTGTGGTGAAAATTTCGGCAAAATACGTCGAGTAGTTCTGACGTTATCTTTAAAATGGCATAATATTCAAATCCAGATATACAGTAGAATATCTGCAAAATTCAATGGTGTCGTCCATGAGCTAAGATCTATCTGTGGTGAAAATTTCGTCAAATTCCATCGAATATTTTGACGTAATTCTACACACAAACAAATAAATAAATAAACTAAAATCCAGATCCGGATTATCACTAAAATCTAATCGGATCGTTTAATCTGTGGTGAAGATTACGTCAAATTCATTGAGTAGTTTTGACATTATCTTTAAAATGGCCAAAAATGCAAATCCAGATCTAGAATCCGGATCATCTCCAAAACTTGACGAGGTCGTCCATGATCTAAGATCTACCTGTGGTGAAAATTTTGTCAAAATTCATTGAGTAGTTTTGACGATATCTTTAAAATGGCAAAAAATGCAAATCCGGATTATCTCTAAAACTTAATGAAGTCGTCCATGACCTAAGATCTATCTATGGTGAACATTTCGTCAAAATCCATCGAGTAGTTTTGTTGTTAGCTTTAAATTGGTGAAAACTGCAATTCCGCTTCTAGAATCCGGGTCATCTCCAAAACTTAAAGGGGTCGTCCATGACTCAGGTTCTATCTGTGGTGAAAATTTCCGTCTAAATCCATCGAGTAGTTTTGTTGTTAGCTTTAAATTAGCGAAAACTGCAATTCCGCTTCTAGAATCCGGGTCATCTCCAAAACTTAATGGGGTCGTCCATAGCTAAGATCTATCTGTGGTGGAAATTTTGTACAAATTCATCGAGTAGTTTAGACATTATCTTTAAAATGGCGAAATATGCATATCTGGTTTCAGATCATCTCCAAAACTTAAAGTGGCTGTCCATGGCTAAGATCTATCTGTGGTGAAGATTTCGTCAAAATCCGTCGAGTAGTTTTGATGTTATCTTTAAAATAGTGAAAAATGCAAATCTAGATCTAGAATCTGGATCTGTAATCGGATCATCTTCAAATTTTCATGAGAGTCATCCAAGACCCAAGATCTATCTGTGGTGAAAATTTCGTCAAAATCAGTTGAGTAGTTTTTATGTAACCCTGTCCACAGACTCACAGACAAATAAATAAATAAACTAGAATCCGGATCCGGATTATTTCCAAAATTTAATGGGGGTCATCCATGACCTAAGTTCTATTTGTGGTGAAAATTTCGTCAAAATCCATCAAGTAGTTTTGACGTCATCTGTAAAATGGCGAAAAATGCAAATCCGGATCTAGAATACCATGGAGACTTCGGCGCCTGTGTCAGGTAACATCTGAATTCAGGATGTAACATCTCCATATGTTAGAAGAACACAGACAGGCTTAGGCAACTTGCCGAAAGTTTTGACTTGACGACAGCTGGACTTCTTTACAACCTTTGATTTACCTGATGATGGGGTAGCTTTGTCACTTGAAGAGCCACCCTGTGTACTGTCATTTCTCTTTGTCTTACAGTATTTATCGTAATGTCCCACAGGGTTACAAACTCGGCACTGTGCTGCATTGGCTGGGCACTTTGGAGTCCTGTCCCAATGACCTCGTCGACCGCAGTTCTTCCAGCTGCTTTCTAGGGCTGGGCAAACTTCGGAAGAATGGTGGTTACGTGCACAACACTGGCATGGATTGGCTGGTTTGGGTGGTGGGGTTGAAGAATGATTTTTACCACCTCCCTTCTGTTTCTTATACGTTGAAACAACACGTAGCTGGGAGGTTGGTGCTCGAATGGCAGAAGTAGCCTTCCTGGCCGCCTCAAATGAGCGACAAGTATTGACCACCTCCTGTAGTGAAGCTGTTGCATCAAGAGAGATGAGTTTCTGGACAAGTTCCCCGTCCCTGATACCCATGAGAATTATCATCTTCATTTGAGATTCCTCACACACTGATGAATTCCCCGGACAGACGTCCACCTCTTCAGCTATATGCTTAAGTCGCACGTAAAAATCTGAAAAAGATTCTCCCTCCAACTGCTTACAACTTAAGAGTTCTCTTCGACGAAGGGCTTCGTTGCGTAGACTTTTCCCGTGATCCTGCAGCTCATCTAAGATCTCTTCTACTGTCTTGTCTGTATTGGGTGGAATATCCAGGGTGTGCTCCAAGATCCTCTGCGTCTCGAGAGTGAGGCACGTTCTAAGCTGAATGAGTTGCTTCTCTCTAGGTAGCTTGGATAAATCCATCATGATAGAATAATCTTCCCATCGACGTCTCCATTCTCGAAAAACTTGAAAACTGGCATCTGCTTGAAGGGGAGGCGGGTTCTGAGTGATAGCTTTTTGAGGGGCAGGTATTACTGATGAACTTGAATATGAAACAGTAGGTACTGACGATGTAGACGATGTATTGACTGAAAGGCTATGTGTGCTATCAGGTTGGGAGGTAACAGGAAGCAACCTCTGCAACAATGCTGTAGAGCGAGCACTTTCTTCCTGTCGATGTTGTTCGGCTTCTCTGCGTCGAAAATCCTCTTCTTGGCGCCTTCTTGCATCCTCTTGTATTCGACATTGTTCAAGATACTTGATGAAATGAAGAAAATCGGCTCCCGAAGCTGATTGAGGAGTTGTATAATGTGGGGTGAGTGGCGGTGGCAACTGGTACACTTCCTCCCCAGTTAATCCACTGAGAGCTCCAACATTAGGATTAAATTCTACCTCTACCTCTGCTTCTCGTATATCAGTAGATTCCTCGTGAAATTCCGATTCCAACATGGTTTATTGTAAAAACATTAACATTAACATATCAAGAAGAAATATGTAAGAAATAAGAGCTCAATTTTCCAAAAGATTCAGAAATAATATAATTCTTACGAATATGTGCACATTATACTAAGTGTAGCGGTATGGTTCAGGTAGGGAGGGGGAGGAGTCTGTTCGACGGACAGTAGTCACTCCCCTAGGTGACGTCACGGTCAGTTGCCCGGAAACGTTCGGAGTGGGTAGGTGTCACTGTGCCGGTCAAGTGAAATTATGTGCTAAACTCGTTCTTGTAGTTAATTACGGGACACAGCACATGAGGAGGTCACTCAACAGTCACTAAGGCACACAGCACTAAAAGGGTCCACTTATAAATCACCATGGGCAACGAACACTACACTTAAATGCACATGAACCGCACAATAAATCCATGGAGATTCACGGGGAGAGTAATGGCGGCTGCAATCGTCGTCTTGTGTTGCTTGAAAAACTTGTAAAAGCATTCTCTTCTCACAAAATACTCACTGCGCCATGTTGGGGGTGTTCCTGGGAGGTTGGGAAGGAAACAATCTTGAAATTAATGTAAGTTCTATTGAGAAGGTGCAATATACGAATCAAATACAACAGGCAGGAAATACGTCTGCCTTGGGTGACGAACGACAATACAAGCACATTGTGTGATGCCCCAAGGCTGGGAAGTACATTGTTGCCATGTCTTCGGGGCATTGCCAAACTTAATAAGGAAATAGACATCTATGCATAATAACATTATAATATGATGCATATACACATGAATACATAGGGGGTGTATTTATTTACAAGAGACATATAATAAATGAGACACATAATAAATGGGAAACATAATAAATGGGAAACATCATATATTGCTTTAGGTATGATAATATGTTAACGTCAGTTAATGTAACGGTCTCACATTTTATATATCTACACTAGCTGTAGTGAAAATTTCGTCCCAATTAATCGATTAGTTTTTACATTATTTTAAAAATGGCTTAATATGCAAATCTGGATTCGGATCATCTCCAAAATTTCATGTAGTCGTCCATGACCTAAGATCTATCTGTGGTGGAAATTTCGTAAAAATCCGTCGAGTAGTTTTGACGTAATCCTGTACACAGACACACGAACAATGCAGGTAGGTAGGTAGTAGGTTGACCATGGCAACCTACTCTCTGGTTACGGTTTATTTTCCCTTTGCCTACACATACACCGAATAGTTTGGCCTATTCTTTACATATTCTCCTCTGTCCTTATCCATCTGACAACACTGAGATTACCAAAACAATTCTTCTTCATCCAAGAGATTACTGCACTGTAATTGTTCAGTGGCCACTTTCCTCTTGGTAAGGGTAGAAGAGACTCTTTAGCTATGGTAAGCAGCTCTTCTAGGAGGACACTCCAAAATCAAACCATGATTCTCTAGTCTTGGGAAGTGCCATAGCCTCTGCACCATGGTCTTCCACTGTCTTTAGTTAGAGTTCTCTTGCTTGAGGGTACGTTCGGGCACACTGTCCTGTCTTATTTCTCTTCCTGTTATGTTGTTGAAGTTTATATAGTTTATATAGGAGATATTTATTTTAATGTTGTTACACGTCTTTAAATATTTTATTTTTCCTTTTATTCCCTTTCCTCACTGGGCTATTTTCCCTGTTTGAGCCCCTGGGCTTATAGCATTCTGCTTTTCCAACTAGGTTTGTAGCTTAGCAAGTAATATTAATAATAATAATAATAATAATAATAATAATAATAATAATAATAATCATGACTCTAGAATCCAGATCCGAATCCACTCCAAAATTTAATGAGGTTGTCCATGTCCTATGGTCTATCATCTGTGAAAATTTCATCAAAATCCGTCAAGTAGTTTTGACGTAATCCTGGCAACATCGGGCGCTGATAGATCCTTAATCTTATATTATCAGCCAGTGCGTATCAGTGTGAATTATCCGTATTTTTGTCTAGCTATATTAAATACTTATATCAACACCCACATAATAATTAAAACTTCCAATCACAATTTCTTGACATTTTTTGAAAACTGGTTCACTCAATTAATACTTTTACGTGAAGTAAAATGTAACAATATTTTTATTTATTTCTGCAGTAGCCGGAATGGGAGGCCACAAAAGGATTGAATATATGAAGTAAAAGACCTATAGACATGGATCTTATGTAGGAGGCTTAACTGCAAATGGAGTCCATCCATGATTCAGTAGTTAAATTACGTGGAAGGGACTCCTGTTAAGGAAAATGCTCATGATTGAAAAATACATGAAAGATTGAAAAGGACATCATGTATTAAAAATGTTATCAATGTTTCAACAAAAACAAGGGGGGGGGGGAGAATTAGAATGTACATTCCTGCTGATTCATCGCCATTTAAAGATATACCGTATCTTCAAATTCTTTGTCAATATAATAAGAGGGGCGTTCTGATATACCTTGGTTAGGATATTTTCTTATGTTTAATGGTTCAACAATATGTTCTGGTTGCTAATGTTGCAAAAATAGTACTGATCAATACACAAAGTTATAGCTATTTACTAGTAGTGTATCATCATCATCACACTAGGTCCTTGTTCTAAGTTGGGATATTTTTTTAAACATCAATAAAGGCAGTATAGCTTCATATCTTTGGGATTTTCACCTTTCTTCTGCTGATTCGTTTTACTAAAAAAACAACTCAAATGACAGAATTATTGAGTTGACTGCCTTTGGAATCATAATTCCATATTAAATTCATAGTATGCACAAACATCGTACCGGATTACTTAGGGCGACTGTCTGCATGCAGATTTTCCCGAATATCTGTTTTCATGTTCTTATTAAAACTCTACTCTAACTCTAACGTGCTCTTTCGTAGCTCACCCCCATCAACCGTCCATTCCTTTACCCTAAACCCTGCCTGTCTTCCCCTAACTTAATCACTCCTTTTTTATTAGAGAGAGAATACGCTTTTACGGGAAAGCTAGAGCGGTGAAAAATGCCGCTCTTAGATTATTATGGCTGGCTGACCACTAATGCATGGCAGTAGCAGAGCGGTTGAATGCTGCCTTTCCTTTACTTATTTCCATCAATATTCTTATACCTTCTCTCACTTTTATTGGTTTTCGTGCGTTCATTAAATAATTTTCAACACGCATACATTACTCGAAACTTGTAAGATTCACTATTATCATCAATTAATATTACAAACAATTTAAAGTAATCAGTTTTATTATACTCTTGCTTTTATCTTTGTATAAATGATGTAAGATTCACTATTATCATCAATTAATATTACAAACAATTTAAAGTAATCAGTTTTATTATACTCTTGCTTTTATCTTTGTATAAATGACAGAATACTACTCACTTAGAATCATACGACAAGCCATCATTTCAAACTGATTAAATGTCTTTATTTCAATTAGATTGGTATTTTCCTTAACGTGACTTCATGCAAGAGGGATCAAATGCAATAAATTGATCAGTTACACCTTACCAAGACTTCATTTCATCACTTGAAGCTTTCTGTTTTATAAAATAATCTCAGCGGTGTTGCTTTTAATCTTATTTCTTTATTCAATAACTCATTCAAGTCCATTTTAATGATGTTCAAGAATCTTTTTGCATATCCTCATTACATAATTTCTTTTTTGAACATTTTTTTTTGGGCGAAAGCAAACATTCTACGCCATGGGCTATACTTGGGGGGGGGGGGTTTGCTAAGATCGCACAACGCACATGCAATGTGAGGGGTATACTGTATATATATATATATATATATATATATATATATATATATATATATATATATATATATATATATATATATATATATATATATATATATATATACATTCTACGCCATGGGCTATACTTGGGGGGGGGGGGGTTTGCTAAGATCGCACAACACACATGCATTGTGTGTGGTATACTGTATGTGTGTATATATATATATATATATATATATATATATATATATATATATATATATATATATATATATATATATATATATATATATATATATATACATTCTACGCCATGGGCTATACTGGGGGGGGTTTGCTAAGATCGCACAACACACATGCATTGTGTGTGGTATACTGTATGTGTGTATATATATATATATATATATATATATATATATATATATATATATATATATATATATATATATATGTATGTGTATATATATACTATATGTGTGTAGGTTTGTGTGTTTGTGAAAAATATATTATTACCAATATTAAGCTCTTTAATTAATAATGAATACGATATACAATTTTACCATGCCGCTAACACTTGAATGCAATTTATTTCATTGAAAGAATACAATGTATTCTTAAAATAGATTAATATAACTTCCAATACCGTCAACGTATGACTGTGGATTTCATTGCAACTTGCCAACTAAAATATGTCAAGATTCGTTGCGAACTGCCAGTGTTTTTTCTCTTCTTAACAAGTGTTATTTTTTTCCATTTATCATAATTGACTGTCATCTAAATTCTTTTAATTTTAAAGTGAGGAAGAGAAACGAATGGTTGGTTGCTTAGTTTTTAATATTAGTCTTACTCAGTTTAGACACTTGTTATTGTTGTATCAGCAGTTCGTAAAGAAGAAACGGTGGAAAAAATACTAGGTGATTTTTTTAGGCCGATAGGAAAAAAGGGTGAAAGAAGAGTGAGGGCATTTAGCTAGATAAACATGGTAAGGAATGGTTTGTAAAGTTAAGTATTAGTAAGAATGATGTAAAGTATGGTTCAACCACAATTTAATTTATATAAAGGTACATTTCTTACATGATCTTAGGTCAATTTAATACAATAATTGGTTATTTTTCATTCAATTTTTATTTTCTGGTATTCTTAGCTACCATGGTAGTATCTTTTTTATGGTGAAGTTAATCCTTGTGTATTTTCCAAAATGGGAGATTTTGAGATACCTGGGGGACTTTGTAGTAAGAATTGTATTTCTCCCCTTGATTGATGTTGTGCTTCTTGCGGTGCTAGGGCAATTCGTCTTAGAATCAATTCACGTTGGTCAATTTGTCGTTGATCAATTTATCCCAAAATCAATTCTTCGTTAGGCAATGCATCCCAAATAAACGGAAATAAGATAATTTGGAATTGAAATAGTCGTTCAACAGTTTTATATTTTTCTTCTTTACCTTTCTTTCAGTTTGAATTATTTTCACAGATTAAGCTCATCCGTTAACATGGCTACCTGCAAGATTACAACTTCAGAGAAAGGAAAAAAAACTAAGTGGTCGATAAAAAAAATTATATATAAACAAAAACAAAAATAAAGAAAATCCTGGGGGATTGATGATACACTGGAGATGTGAAAACCGTAAATGCAAGACGAGATTTCATACATATGAAAATGATATGGAGCCTAAGAAGATTGGGACTCATAATCACACTTCAACTGCTGCAGAGGTAAATGCAAGAATCAGGGTCTCAAATATTAAAGAAAAATTCATTTCATCTCGTAATGCACCTCGCTCAATTATTGCTACCAAAGCTGAAAGGATAAAAGACTGTTATTAACGCAAATACCTCGTTTTGAACAGTTTAAGATGAATATCAGACATTGGAGGCAAGCTGATTCCAATTATCGCGCCAACCCACTTACAAATGTTGGGTTCTCCACTCCAAGGGAATACTCTTACCTTGACACTGATGAAAAATTCCTACAGTAGGATACCGGAATACAAGATGTAAGATAAATGCTAATATTTGCAAGAGATGAAGCACTTCGACATTTCAAACGGTACAAGAATTGAACGGCACATCTAAATGATGCTCTAGTATATTTTTTCAGTTATATATAGCGCACATTCAGATTTATACTTTCAAAGTGCTACGATTGTTTGCATTGCTCTCCGACAAAAGTTAAAACTTACAGTGGACTTTTTCCTAATTAAAAGAATTAGTGCAGAATGATGGCCCTAATAATATAGCTATGGATTAAAAAAACAAAGTAGCCCATAATAGATTTTTGGAATCCTTTCCAGTGTCAAACTTGGCTTGCCGCTTGTTTCATTAAAGACAAAATGTATACAAGAAGGAATGAAATGAAGATGTCACAAAGATGACAGTTTTAGCCTAAAATTGCGTCGTTTTGTTGCCCTTGCCTTCCTGCCGGTTGATGATCTTGTGGATGGATATGAACAACTTGTAGATGATGATGATATTCCAGAGTCAACCGTATCCTATTTTGAAAATAATTATGTAGGACCACTTAGAGGATGAGGAGAAAATTGGCGACGCCTTGAACGACCATTTCCATTAACTCTATGAAATGTTTGGGATCGATGTTTATCAGGGTTTCCTCGCACTACAAATAGCACTGAACAACACAATGAATATGTCATGCGAATTTTTGGAAGCTCAGCTATGTGCTGAAATGTGAGGAAAGATTTACCAGTGCCAAAATGCAGGAATCTATCCAAGGAGAACAGTCAAGACATAATAAAAATGACATGAATCTCCATATAACAAATATATAATGAAAAATATCATCCAAACCAAAATTTTACTTTTCTGAAAGCAATTGTATAGAATCTTAAATTTTATAAATTGAATCCGTAAAACAAAAACCTTTTTTTCTAGTGTTTTTATTATTAATTCCACCATTTGCTGTTAATTGAAAATAAACATTAAAAAAAAAATGGTGAAAACTTATTTTCAATATTTACAGTTGACAAACAAAACAGAAAGATATTTTTAACATTTAGATTTCTGTGTTAAAGATATCGGTACAGCCTCCTTTTCAAATCCCCGGAATGGGAATGAAAATACGACAAATTGACCAAC
Source organism: Palaemon carinicauda (assembly GCF_036898095.1). Lineage (NCBI taxonomy): Eukaryota > Metazoa > Arthropoda > Malacostraca > Decapoda > Palaemonidae > Palaemon > Palaemon carinicauda. The sequence continues at coordinate 234,292,578 of NC_090725.1, read as the reverse complement.
GACGAATTAACTTGGGGACGATTTAACCAACGACGGATTGACCAAAGACAAATTGACGGGGGACAATTTAACCGGGTCGATTTGACCGGACGGCAAATCTTGCAAAGTTCTTACATCTCCTGATGGAGGAATTGGTGAAAATGAGTCCGAATTAGGTTTATTTCCGGGTTTGAAGTCATCGTCTGAAAAGTCGTCTTCTAAATTATCTGTTAGACTCTCATTGTCTTGTGCGAAATACTACATATCTTGTATATTCTGAAATGATTGAAACTCACAAGCTTTACTTTAACAGTTCCGTTGTCTTTTGTTCCTCTTCAAGGTGTTTTCTATCTTATTATTGTTTCTTGAGAAATGCATTGGTGGTAAATTGTTATCTGCTAATATGCTGTTTAATACTGAGAATCTTCCTTGATGCTACCCCAATTTTATCTTCATTATTATCAACTATTATTATTATTATTATTATTATTATTATTATTATTATTATTATTATTATTATTATTATTATTATCTAAGCTACAACTACAACCCTAGTTGGAGAAGCAGGATGCTATAAGCCCAAGGGTTCCAACATGGAAAAAATAGCCCAGTGAGGAAAGGAAATAAGAAAACGAATAAAACTATATGAGAAGCAATGACCATTTAAATACAGTATTTGAAGAACAGTAACGACATTAAAACAGATCTTTCATATATAAACTATAAAAAGATACTTATGTCAGCCTGCTCAACATAAAAACATTTGATGCAAGTTTGAACTTTTAAGCTCTGCCAATTCCACTACCTGATTAGGAAGATCACTCCACAAATTGGTCACAGCTACGATAAAACTTCAAGAATACTATAGTATTAAGGCTCATAATTGAGAAGGTAAGAGTATTAGAATTAACTGCATACCTAGTATTACGAACACGGTGGTACTATCCACGAAGATCTGAATGTAAAGGATGGTCAGAATTATGAAAAATCTTATGCAACATGCATAATGAACTAAATGAACGACTGTGCCAAAGATTAATATCTAGATCATGAATAAGAAATTTAATAGACCGTAAGATTCTGTCCAACAAATTAAGATGAGAATCAGCAGCTGAACACCAGACAGGAGAACAACACTCGAAACAGGAAGAATGAAAGAATTAAAACACTTCTTCAGAATAGATTGATTACCAAAAATCTTACCAGACTTACTTTATAAGACCTTTTTTTTTGTGCAATTGAAGAAGACACAGACCGTATGCGTTTCTCAAATGTAAATTTGCTGTCGAGAATCTCACATAAAATTTTAAGAGTAATACAGAGTTGAAAAAAAACATCAATACTGAGACCCAGATGTTGAGGAGCCACTGTCCTCGACCTACTTATAACCATACTTTGAGTTTTGTTGGGATTCAATTTAGAGTCCCATGATTTGCGCTATACAACAATTTTAGCTAGATCTCTATTAAGGGATTCAGCAATCCCAGAACTACCTTCAGGAGATGTAATTGATGCGAAGAGAGTAGCATCATCTGCATATGCATCAAGCTTATTTTCTAGGCCAAACCACATGTCATGTGTATATAGTGAGAACAGTAATGAGCTAAGAATACTACCCTGAGGAACACCAGATCTCACATGCCTATACTTACAATGGTGCCCATGAACAACAACTCATTTCAATCTATTCCTTGAAAATTCAATAATGATGCTAAGAAATCCCCCACCCATTCCCAGCTGTTAAAGTTTAAAAATAAGTGCCTCATGATTAACAGGATCTAACGCAGAAATAAAATCAAGGTCAATCATACAAACTTCCTGATCACTGAAGATTGTAAGCAGGGCATCACTTGCTCCACGGCCTTAACAAAAGCCAAATTGAGAACTACGATCCAGATGATTACCTTCAGCGAACCTATTTCGACATTTTGCCAAAAGACGTTAGATAATATGGGAATTATAGAAATTGAGTAGTAATCAGCTGAACTTGAGCTACCACAAACACATTTACTAAGAGGAGTAGTATTACTGATTCTCCAACAAGTGTGAGAAGAACCTCCTCTTGCTTACTTGTGCAAAATAACATACAACTTTGTCGCTAAGAAACCTGTAGTTTTTATAAAGGAAAAAAAAAGGAAAAATACCATTTAGGTCTACACCTCCAAAAGGATCAAGGTCCATCAACAGAACTTTAATTTCACGAGATCAAAAAGTTAAAGTAGTCATTTTAGCCTCAGAAAAAACAGCAATGAGGAGGATCAAGTTTTTCATTACTCTGCTTAGTGTCACACATCAGCTAAAAGTGATGCCTTTACCTTTGGACAGTGAGTGACAGAGCCATCTGGTTTAAGTGAAGAGGGAACTGTTGCATCGATACCAAAGAGTGCAGATTTAAGGGTAGCCCATCACTTATGGTCCTGAGTTGTACCAGAAAGGGTTTCTTTTATGGTTAAATTGTATTTTTTTTCAGTTGAAACATAAAAACCCTGAGCAAAAGCTCTAAGCTAAGTATAGTTATTCCTGTTACCCTTCTAAAGATGATAGGCCTCCTGCTTCTCCAAATAATCACGTCTACAATCATCATTGAACCACGATTTGTCTTTCACTCAGTACCCTAGCAAATGAGAAGGGAAATACCCATCAAGTGTGTAGGCTAGATTCTCATTCAAAGGAACAACGGGATCAACACTATTATACAATTGTGACAAATTCAAGCCAAAAAGATCACTCTAAAAGCCATTCCAGTCTGCTTGAGGTTTTATATAAATCTTACACGAGTATGACACATTCGGGACAGGCTACTCAGTCTTCGCTCCTAATGAAATCAAGGCATGATCAGATGTCCCAATTGGAGAACCAACCTTACTTGTTATAATGCCAGGGGAGTCAGTGAATATGAGGTCCAAGCAGACCTGTGAGTAGCTTCACTTATATAGAATTTCTGAAGGAGTGAGTAAGCTCCACGTCCTAAGCTGCATTGCACAATCGAGACCAGATTTTAAAGCTCTGCATCAACCACTTTGTAACATTGGAATCTTGAGCTGCATTGGAGAAAGAAAAAAAAATATGGACAGGAGTGCAGAAACTTTCATTACAGAAAAAATACAGGAGCATCAAGACCACAATATATCATAAGGAAAGGTGTCACTCTAAATGGAATCCAATCCAACATTAATGCAGATTACAAGCCTAAATTTCTGAGGGAGCATGTAAGCTTCACAAATTAGTTTGCTTTGAACAAGAGAGGATGTTTCTGAAGAACCATTTTTTGACGGGCAATCCTGAGATAGATAACCGTACGCTAGACAGGCATAACAGCCGGGAAATCACTGGATGGGGCGCTCCACTCATTCGTGCCACTCTCTTCCTCACTGCCAACACCTGGTGAGTCTCCTCCCCTGCTGACTTTGTTCTACCCTTCAACGGATTGGGGATTTGTGGCCACAGCTTCTTGCGTAAGTTGATCTCACGGTTGCCAACTGTCCGGAACCATGGGGTTATACCCTGTCACATTTTCTTCTAGCAAACTCCCCAGAATGTTTTGTATCGTCATCATTACATCTGCTAACAAGAGATAATCATCGAACAAATAGCCACATAACCTGTGAATGTGCTTACGGCCTATCACTTCTTTAAGACCTTCTAAGAGATTGGCAGTACAAGTTGCAAAACTGTCGCAATCCTTGTATATACGTGTTTTGAAACTTGAAACTGATTCGGCCACTCGAATTTTTGGTTGATAATTTTCTTTCATATCACCTTTTCTTGCATTGGGCATAACTTCTCAAACAATCTGGTGGCCAACAAGTCACCTCCATGGCCGGAGCATCTTTAAGTAATCTAATTACTTGCATTGCTTCTTCTTTATCAGATCACTTGTTCGTGGTCACATTGAAGCCTCTCAAAAAACTCTTTATCAGGCCGTTGGTCCTTGAAAGGCCTAAGACTTGCCTGAAGTTCTGGCTATTTTCGAACCATGACATTTTGAGTATCCTCCTTCGGCTGTGCATGTGCCTTTACACTCGTGTGTGTTTTAACTTCGTTCATGTGCGTTGAAGATGCTAAGTCTGTGCTCTGTTCTTGTTCTCATCCAGAAAATATCCTACTTATTAAATCAGTTAAATTATCTAATCTATTTTCTTAGTACCACGTTAGTTGTTCTCGCCTATCTTCTGCTTCAACATCACTATAGCAATCCGCTGCTTTATTTTCATTTTCTGAAGCAGCAGTGTCTACTATTGTGGTAGACATAGTTGCCATCAGCATTTTAAACTTTTATTTTACCGGCTTAAGTACACCTTTGCTCACAGCATACTAAAACAGACGCAATCCACACTTGGCACCACTTGATGTTCCTGTGGTTATATTAGATATCGGAACATTACAGTTTTACACTTTATTATAACAGAGTTTTTACACTTTGCACTGCCCTCAGACGGGTGCCCTACTAATCGAGTGACAGTCCGAACGGAACTGATCCTCCTAAGAGCAACGTAGTCTCCAAAATGATGGAAAGATACTATCATGAACACCCCTTACAGACAAGTCACTTCTAAGAATGTCCAGTATACCCTTAATAGGCCAACGATCTCCTTACACAAAATCAAAAGATTTCATTATAATTCTATATCTTTTCTTTATCCAGGCCATAGGAAATATTTATACATGTACATATATGCATACATATGTATATAATTACGTATGGGAATTTGCATGATACTGCGTACATATATATAAAAATATATATATATATATATATATATATATATATATATATATATATATATATATATATATATATATATATATGTGTGTGTGTGTGTGTGTGTATGCATGTATGTATGTAGGTATGTAAGTATGTATGTATGTAAGTATGTATATATATTATTATTACTATTATCATTATTATTATTATTACGAGCTAAGCTACAACCCTAGTTGGAAAAGCAAGATGCTATAAGCCCAAGGGCTCAAACAAGAAAAAATAGCCCAGGGAGGAGAGGAGGCAAAGAAATGAATAAACGATATAAGACGTAATGAAAATTAAAACAAAATATTTTAAAAACATTAACATTAAAAAAGATATTTAATTTATAAACTATAGAAGGACTTACGCAAGCCTGTCCAACATAACATTTGCTGCAAGTTTGAACTTTTGAAGTTCTACTGATTCAACTACCCGATTAGGAAGATCATTCCATTACTTGGTCACAGCTGCAATAAAACTTCTTGAGTACTGGGTAGTATTGAGCCTCGTGATGGATCAGGCCTGACGATCATAATTAACTGCATGCCTAGTATTACAAACAGGATGGAACTGTCTGGGAAGATCTGAATGTAGAGGATGGTCACAATTACAAAAAAATCTTATGCAACATGCATAATGAACTAATTGAACGATGGGGCCAGAGATTAATATCTAAATCAGGAATAAGAAATTTGATAGACCGTAAGTTCCTGTCCAACAAATTAAGATGAGAATCAGCAGGTGAAGACCACACAATAGTATAATACTCGAAACAACGTAAAATGAAAGAATTAAAACACTACTTCAGAATACTGTAGATTGATCACCTAAAAATCTTGAAAGTTTTTCTCAGTAAGCCCAATTTTTTATGCAATTGAAGAAGACACAGACTTAATGTGTTCCTCAAAAGTAAATTTGCTGACGAAAATCACACCTAAAATTTTAAGTCCCACAAAGTTAAAGAAACATTATCAATACTGAGATCTGGATGTTGAGGAGCCACAGTCCTTGACCTACTTACCATTATACTTTGAGTTTTGTTAAGATTCAACTCCATCCCCCATAATTTGCACCATGCACTAATTTTAGCTAAATCTCTATTAAGGGATATTACAACCTCAGATCTACATTCAGGAGATGGAATTGATGCAAAGAGAATAGCATCATCTGCATATGCAACAAGCTTGTTTTCTAGACCAAACCATATGTCATGAGTATAGTATGAAACGTAATGGGCCAAGAACACTACCCTGTGGAATACCAGATATCACATTCCTATACTCACTATGGTGCCCATTAACAACAACTCTTTGCGAGCTATTCCTTAAAAATTCAATAATGATGCTAAGAAACGAGCCCCCAACTCCCAACTGTTTGAATTTGAAAACAAGGGCCTCATGATTGAAACGGTCAAAGGCAGCACTAAAATCAAGGCCAATCATACGAACTTCCTTACCATAATCAAAGGTTTTCTCTACAGCATTGGAGATTGTAAGAAGGGCATCACATGCTCCAAGGCCTTTACGAAAACCAAAATGCAAACTAGGGAACAGACGATTACCTTCAGCAAACCTATTAGGGCATTTTGGCATAAGAAGTTCAAAAATTTTAGATAATATGGGAGTTATGGAAATTGGGCGGTAATCAGTTGGACTTGACCTATCACAAACACATTTACATAGTGGAGTAACATTACCAATTCTCCAACAAGTGCTAAAAGCTCCTCTTTTTGCTAACGTGCCCAAAATAACAGATAACTTTAGAGCTAAGAAATCTGCAGTCTTTATAAAAAAAAACAAAGGAAAAATACCATTTGGATCTACACCTCCATAGGCATCAAGATCCATCAAGAGAGTTTTAATTTCACGAGATCCAATAGCTAAACTAGTTAGTTTAACTTCTTGAAAACAAAAATGAGGAAGTTCGAGTTTCTCATTACCCTGCTTGCTGTCAAACACATCTACCAAAAGGGTTGCCCTTTCCTATGGACAGTGAGTGACAGAGCCATCTGGTTTAAGTAAAGGAGGAATTGTTGCATCTACATCAAAGCGTGCAGATTTAAGGGTAGTCCACCACTTATGCTCCTGGGTTGTATTCTTTTTCAGTTGCAGTATAAACTCTCTGAGCAAAAGCTCTAAGCTGAGTATAGCTATTCCAGGTCAAATCTGATCTGTTACCCTTCCAAAGAAGGTTTGTCCTTCACTCGGTACCTTAGTACACTGGAAGGGATACACCTATCAATTATGCTGACTAGATTCTCATTCAAAGGGACTACATGATCAACACTACTATACAATTGTGACCAATTCAAGCCTAAAAGTTCATGCAAAATCCCATTCCAGTCTGCTTGAGATTTCATATAAATCTTACGTGAGTAAGATACATCAGGGACAGACTGCTCAGTCTTTACTTCTAATGAAATCAAGGCATGATGAAATGTCCCAACTAGAGAACCAACCTTGCCTGTTATAATGCCAAGGGAGTCGGTGAAAACAAGGTCCAAGGAATTACCAGACCTGTGAGCAGCTTCACTTATGATTTGCTCACAGCCTGATTCAGAGGCAAAGTCTAAAGCTCTTAAGCCATGGCGATCGGTAGGAGAAACAGAATTTAACCACCCCCTATTGTGAGCATTGAAATTACCAACAAAGACAAAAGGAGGCCTTTCTATCATCTTCTTGTATCTTAGCCATAATGGTAAGAAGACAATCGAAGATAGAATCGTCCATGTCTGGATTCCGATAGATTGAACACTAATAGAAGTTCTTATGCCTGCCACAAACTTTTATTACCTGAATCTCATGACATCCACATTCATAGCAGGACTTATGAGAAGCATGGTACTCAGTCCTAATATACACCGCCATTCCCCTGGCCCTAGGGATGGCATTGCGTTTCAACATAATTGGCTTCTTAAAACCAGTTATAAGGAGCTCAGATGAGTGCCTCATATTAGAAACCAAAGTTTCTGAGCACAAAAGAATATCATACTGTCTGGACGCAACTGTAAGGTCTTGAATATTTGCATGAAGACCTCGGATATTGTAATACAGTAGACGACATTGACGAAATCTAGGATGAACTGGTCCTGGATTTTGCTCAATATCTCCAGAGAGCATAAGAATTAATGATGATAAAAAAGATACATTACTCTTAAAAAACAAATAAATAAGAATAATAACAAGAACAATACGTATAGAAATAAAAATAAAGTAATTGATCAAACCCATAGACTATACAAAAAAACTTGGAGGAGCCGATATACCATGCCAGGCGAAATACCCTCCAGGATAGCCACCTCAACTGAAGGGAGGACAGTAGGGATGGTTATGAAAAGTAAAAGAATCAGATAAGGAAAAGACAACCTCTTGATAAACCACCAGGCATCCATGGCCTTTCTATTAAGCCTGCCCAACACACCATTAAAAAAAACAGGAGTAAGAATGAATCTATATACATACATATATATATATATATATATATATATATATATATATATATATATATATATATATGCATGTATATATATATATATATATATATATATATATATATATATATATATATATATATATATATATATATATATACTGTATATATATATATATATATATATAAAATATGATATAGAATAGTGTGACAGAGTGCACTCTCAAGCAAGTGAACTCTAACCCAAGACAGTGGAAGACAATGGTACAGAGGCTATGCCACTACCCAAGACTAGAGAACAACGGTTTGATTTTGTAGTGTCCCTCTCCTAGTAGAGCTGCTTACCATAGCTAAAGAGTCTTTTCTACCCTTAACAAAGGGAAAGTAGCCACTGAACTATTACAGTACAGTAATTAGCACCTTGATCAAAGAAGAAATGTAATCTCAGTGTTGTTAAGTGTATGAGGAAAGACGAGAATGTGTAAAGAATAGGCCAGACTATTCGGTGTATATGAAGGCAAAGAAAAAATGAGCCATAACCAGAGCGGGGGATCCAATGTATTACTGTCTGGCCAGTTTAAGGATCCAACAACTCTCTAGCGGTAGTATCTCAACGGGTGACTGGTGCCGTGGCCAACCCACTACCTAGAAAGTGTTAAGTGTGTAGGTATATATGTACAGTCTTTCCATTTTTGGATAAGAGAAATTAATTAAGATAAATGCTCATTAACATAAACTGTAAGTAACTATGTTTCCTAGTGGAAGGCCTAAAAGAAATAAAACGCCTTGACATCTGACGTGCCCATTAAGTATCCCACCTGGTAAATAGGATATGAACTCCGCCCACGAATGCACCTTCTGTTTTCAATTTTTCGCAAAATGCAAGTGCCATATTTTTTCTAAAGTTTTTTTACGCAAATGTTTATATGTATGTTTGCACCCTCTCGGTACCATATATATTGCAAACATCTCTATCAATAAATCAGTCACCTTAAAGATGTCGTGATAAAATTATTTTTAGTATTAAGTATTTCCTTTATATATGTATTAATATATATATTTGACTTGCACACACACCATATCTATACTTATATGCCTATGCCTGAAGACTACAACAACAACAAATGCAGCCGTTACTAATCCACTAAGGGACAAAGACCACAGAAATGTCCTTAACCCTGTCTAGGGTTTGGCTATTTCCATCACAACGCTGGCCATTGCGGATTGTTGATGGTGAAAAACTTAAGCCTGATTGCTCACATCAAACAACCTAGTATGGGTGGTCGTAAATAGTACAGCTTTGCTGATCAGGACGATATACAAACCCTTTCACCATGTTAAGGTATCCCGACACAGAGAGAATATATGTATATATAATTTCATATATTTGAGAAAAAAACACACATATGTGTACACACACACACACTCATATATATATATATATATATATATATATATATATATATATATATATATATATATATATATATATATATATATATATAGCGTGTGTTTTCGTAAAACTTATATTATCTATAAAAATAACATTGTTATTTTCCACTCTGATATTATTACATTTGTACAAGATACAATTTTATTCAAATCTTCATACCTGCTACAATGTTGATATAAAATGCGCTGATATTTAGTATTTACATGTACGGTAAAGAAAATAATCGGGAATTTATACCCAAGTACACAAAATTAACCAAAATGCACTGTAATGTACTTCTAGGTCTAGGAATACCAGCATTCCAGACCAAGTACGTTATTCATTAAAAAAAAAAAAAAAAAAAAAAAAAAAAAAAAAAAAAAAAAATTATCTTTTGAAATTGAATACTATTTTATAAATATAAAATAAATCTCGATTTATACAAAGAAATATAGGGACATTCTCAGGGAGTCAGACCAATAACAAACTAGTCGTTTGTCACAATGGACCATCGAACTCAGTCAAAATCCCTCACAGCAAAAAGCAATATGTATGCATAAACAACAAATACAAACACTGAGGAATTCGCATTCCAAACCCATTTATAAAACTTCACAATAACACAGACACGAAAAAAATATAAACCGAAGCAGAATTGAATGCAGAATATTCAACTCAACGAGGTCATACAAACCATTGGAATAATCTAAATCAACAAAAAGGATATTTCAAGACTGCACGAAAGTGTAATTAACGAACAAGAAATTCCGTTAACGATTTCATGATAAGATATCTTAACAGTTTCGTAGCATGATTCTTGGAAAGGATATGGCCAAAAATTTATCAATAAGTAAAACATAGAGTAAACCAAACTAAATGAGGTTTGAACCACAAAAACAAAGTCGTTACAAGTATAATTAGATATCCATAGCTAACTAATTTAATGTTTGTGTTCTTGGCTTTCTACATCCATAGATGGTTTTAATATAGTAGATAAAAAAGTGGCATTGAAAAATTTATGTACACAGTTGTGTACATACACACACTTCTCTCCTACCTGTACATAATATCATGTTGATACCACAAAATATGAGCATTGTAAGAAGACTGTTTAAAATTATTTTCTACCAAACAATTGTTCAGAGAAGAAGCTATGGGGCCAAGAAAAAAGAATGTTGTTGAAAATGTTAAAATAATTTAATAAAAAAAAAAGTCAAGCATCCATAAATTGTTGCGAACTCAATAAAGCTTAAAATTATACGAAAAATCTTTTGGAATTGTAAATACGTTTTGAAAAATAAGTATAGTACGGGAATGGATTAACAAATGTCAAATGAGGGCACCGAAAAAAATGAGTAAATTCATTATCTGTAACAGAAACCATTTTTAAATTTGAACACCGACTCAAAAATTAACAAAATTGAATATAAAAAGAAACAAATATCAAATTACAAAGCAATAAACAATTCTAAACTATGAATGTAAACTTAAGAAAAAAATATAAAAAACAATATATAATAAACTGAACTTGAATTTCCTTAACAAGATATAATATCCTCTAATCTATGGCATCAAAGAAAAGTGACACTTTTGACAGGCGCCTACAGTATGTAATAACTTTGAAAAACACTGAAAAGACTGATAATATCTCAAGATTATGGTATTCAGACAGGGTGGTGCTTACATATCTCTCAAAAATTTGCTTGATCTAAATAAAGCAAACCTAACGCCAAGTGTAAGCTTCTATAGTCACTGCATTTAAAAGAATATATAAGATAAGGCTAATTTTCGATTTCCTTTATCCTTGATTTTTTCG
>NC_090725.1:234256175-234276175 GCF_036898095.1 Palaemon carinicauda | reverse complement strand
AATTGTGCAGAACAGTGGTTACCGTAGTGCGTTTGTGTACTTGTAATCTATGATGGCTGCCAGTGTAAACAAAAGCCAGGATTCCAACACAGGCCATGTGATTACCTGTGCTGCTTGTAGCTTGGGTGATGACATGACACACTCCATCCAGTGTGGTGAGTGTAAGGAATGGATTCACTACTACTGTTCAAAATTGCCCTTATACAACCTAATGTGTCTCCTGAACCACCAGGAAATATACCTGTGAGAAGTGTTATGTGTCCAAGTATCTAGATGAAGATTGGGAAAAGGTAGCACAGGAAGCACAAAAGGCAATAGATGAGCAGGCAAGCTCCAGGGGGACTTTATTACAATCAACCCTGCAAGAGAACCATGAGGGTACAGCTGATGCCATGTGCTCCCAGACCCCACCACCCTGGCAACCGGGAGCCATGACCCTGGGCGACACTCCAGAGAACCTGGACCTCAGTCCAACTCAACAGGCACAGGAGCAGCCAGGCCCCACACATTCTAGGGACACCAATACACCTGTAAGTATTGCAGTAGCCAACCTAGAAAATGTACAATCCCACCCACCCAGCATGACTGAACCACGTCCATCTACCACAGCCCCCCCCCCCCCCCCCACGTGTATGTAGGTACTACAGACGAGGATACTGCAAATATGGTGCAAGTGGGAAGGGCTGCAGCTATGGCCACCCTAAACCATGCCAAAAATATGTGAGTCATGGTTTTAGAGATGAGAGGGGATGCACCCTAGGTAGGAACTTCCCCAGCTATCATCCTGTGCTCTGTAGAAATTCAGTGCAAAAAAGAGAATGTTTTAAGGAGGGGTGCAAGCTTACCCATATAAAGGGAACAAAAAGGCAGCAAGCCAGGATCCAGAGCCCTGCCTAAAATGAACAACCCTCCAGGTCAACAAGCACATTGACACCTTCTCCTCCACCACAAGAGCCCCACAAAATCAATTTTTTAGAAATGTTCATGGAGATGAAAGCACACATGGCAAACATGAACAACGTTGTAGAGGCTCAGGGACTTGTATTGCAGAACTTCATGAGGCAAACACCCCAGCAAAATCAACTACCACAAGTACTCCCAGCAGTAGCGTCGCCCATGACCCCAACCTGGGCTTGGCCCAGAGTTGGGGCACTACATTAGAAAAATTCCTAGTGGGCAATATTCGGGGTCTATACCCCAAGGCAGCTCAAAGCAAAATATCATTCATAAGAAAGCTGGCCTGGGAGGAGGACTTTATGTTTATTGCCCTCACGGAAACCCACCTATCTGAAGGAATAAAGGAGACTGAAATATACATCAGAAATTACACCTCCTTCCGGACAGATAGGAAAGGAAGAACACATGGCGGCACAACCATTTACTTGAGGGATGACATTGCTCCAAACTCAATACCCCTCTTGTCATACTCAGACAGCCAAATTGAACTGCAAGCCATACAAATCCAGCAACATAATATGGTGATTATAAACTGCTACCGTCCACCTGGCAACTGTTCTAGAAACTTCAGTAGTGCCATGGAAGCTCTCAGTCGCCTACTGGACTCCCTGCCAGTTCCTACACCTGACGTCATCCTCACTGGAGACTTCAACTTTCCCTTCCTGAAGTGGCCCGAAGGAACCCAAACTGGGAACACCCTCGCTGATAAGTCTCAAGCCGAACTGCTCCTGTCCATTACAAACTCCTCCTTTCTCATTCAGATGGTGTCCATACCAACCAGGGGAAACAAAATACTTGACCTGTTTTTCACCCATAACACTGCTGCAATTAACTATGTCTCGGCTGAAAGGACCATCTTCTCTGACCATAATCTCCTCAAGATACGCACTACTTACAACAAATCACATTTCCCAGAAATGGCTACACCAACAGAGAAGAACCCTTTCTCCAAACTAAACTTCTTCAGCAGCCAAGTGAATTGGGATCTCCTAAATGCCCAACTACAGTGCACTGACTGGGAGTCAGAACTCCATGTTGGCAACCCTGAGGTAATGCTGAATGACTTTCTAAAAACCATCCTCATGGCCTGTGAAGGTAATGTGCCAACAAGAACACTGCCAGCCACCAGAAGAAGCCACATACCAAGGGACAGAAAAGTGCTTATGAGGCGACGGGCGAACTTAATAGACAAATGCAAACGACAAAGAGTGACACCCAGAAAAACTCGCTGCAAGCTAAGATCTCACATATAGAAAATGAACTCAAGGATTCACACGAGAAGCAACGTGACTGGGAAGAAACGCAGGCAGTGTGCAACATCAAGGCCAACCCTAAATTTTTCTTTAAGTACTGCAAGAAATTTTCCAAAACGCAAGTCAAGGTTGGAACACTTCAGGCAGGAAATGGGATGATGTCAAACACCCCTGAGGAAACATGCCAGATTCTCTCCCAGCAGTATACCAGAGTCTTCTCGCAACCTACACCTGCCAAGATTGTTCTCGAACCTGCTGAGTTCTTTAAGGTGCACACCCAACATCACTTGACTCTTGTGAACATCCCTTTCACCATAACTGATGTACAGGAAGCCATCAGTGAACTAAAAATCAACTCTGCTGCTGGACCAGATGGTGTGCCATCCATCCTTTTACTAAGATGCAAGGAAGCTCTGGTGCTCCCTCTCTACAAAATCTGGCACTGCTCCCTGGACACTGGCATTATACCATCAAAATTAAAAGAGGCCATCATCTCCCCAATCCACAAAGGGGGAGATAGAAGCCAAGCCAAAAACTACAGGCCAGTGGCCCTCACCTCCCACCTCATCAAAGTATTTGAGAAAATATTAAGAAACAAGATCATTAGCCACCTTGAGGAAAATAGCTTGATGAGTAACTCTCAGCATGGCTTTCGTAAAGGAAGGTCTTGTCTCTCCAACCTCTTGGCCCACTATGAGTGGCTGCTCCAGGGCCTTGCTGAAGGCAAAAATGTAGACGTGGTCTACTTAGACTTTGCTAAGGCCTTCGACCGAGTGGACCACGGCATCCTTCTCCACAAGCTGAGGGCCATGGGGATAGCAGGGAAGCTGGGTGTGTGGCTGCACAGCTTCCTTACCAACAGGACTCAGGCAGTAGCTGTTGATGGCCACAAGTCACAGCCTGAGAAAGTCATCAGCGGAGTCCCCCAAGGCTCTGTTCTTGGCCCCCTACTCTTCCTGGTCCTGATGGCCGACATTGAAAAGACAGTTACAGGCTCCTTCCTGTCCTCCTTTGCTGACGACACTATCCTAAGCCACAGGATCAGTGCGTCTGAGGATGTTGTCCAGCTGCAGGCAAACATCCAGAGGGTCTTCCACTGGGCTGACACAAACAACATGCAATTCAATGAGGATAAATTTGAAATAATGAGACTGGGGCCCAATACAGAACTCATCCTCTCCACGGAGTTACTGACAAAAACACAGCAGCCAATCCCACCCAGCAATGCAGTCAAGTGCCTTGGCGTCCTCATGGACAATGATGCCACCTTCCAGCAGCACATCAAGGACACCGCCACTAGGGCCAGGCGCATGGTTGGCTGGGTTCTGCGTACCTTCCATTCAAGGGAGCAGGAGGTCATGCTGACACTGTGGAAGACCCTCATACAGCCAATACTTGACTACTGCAGTCAGCTGTGGTCTCCCCATAAACAAGGGGACATACAGGAGCTAGAGTCAGTCCAGATGAGTTTCACAAGATCAATTAAAGGAATGAGGGAGCTCAACTATTGGCAACCCCTGCAAAAGCTGGGACTCTACTCTCAACAGAGAAGAAGAAGAGAGATATAGAATAATATACACCTGGAAAATCTTGGAGAGGCAGGTGCCTGACCCTACCCCTGACTTACTGAGGGCATGTGAAAGTGAGCGTTCTGGGCGCTTATGTGCAAGACAAAGCCTCTCCTCCAGGACACCAGAGAGGATAAAAACCCTCCCTGCCTCCAGACTCACCCACAACGGCCCCAGACTGTTCAATGCACTGCCGAGAAATGTCAGAGACACCACAGGCTGCTCGGTCGCCAAATTCAAGAAAGCACTTGACACCTTCCTGCAGACGCTGCCAGATGAGCCTTCAGTGCCAGGCTACACAGCGTGCTGCAGGGCAGCCACAAACTCTGTGCCAGACCAGATCACCCTCATGAAGAAGGACTCACGGACTGGCGTCAGCGGTGGACCACCACAGCTGTGAGGAAGACCCTCTAAATTCGACCAAGTATACCAAGTAAGTATACACATTTATTTTTAATTCCACAGCATGTCGTAGCTACTGTCCGTCTGATCAACAATTAAAAAAATGATTTAACGTGAACTTTCCACATGAAACAAAAAATTGCCACACCTGGGAAAAGAAACGTAAAACATAAAAACCAACCCACGAACGATACGTGTACACATATAAACTGGGTGAAGTATATAAAATATGTATTGGCACCAAAGGTTTGGTACATTTACAGAAGATTAGAGCTCCAGTTACAAAATTATGAACATCATCATCAATGATAATATTGGCATTTAAATGAGATTAGAAAATAAAGTAATACACTTAAAAATCAATAATGAACGGGGAATAGAGAGAGAGAGAGAGAGAGAGAGAGAGAGAGAGAGAGAGAGAGAGAGAGAGAGAGAGAGAGAGAGAGAGAGAGAGAGAGATGAAGCCATCCGTAAACTACTGATTGGGCAATTAAAGAGAGGGAGAGAAAAGGCTCTCAAAAGGTTAAAAGTAAAACTCATTGGTAAAGAAAAAGTAGGCAATTTACTTTAACCCTCAATTAACCTTCAAAGCTAACACAGATAAATTAAGTCGTTGCAAAAGGATAAAAAATGTTTTTGTAAAGTCGATACATATGCATAGGTATATTGTAACTATCAACATTTAAATATTCATTTCAGAACATGAATATGCATATACAGAATAGATTAATACTTATTCAATATATGTATATTTACAAATATACATATATATATATATATATATATATATATATATATATATATATATATATATATATATATATATATATATATATATATATATATATATACACGACACATACATAAACACACACACGGATATATATGTGTGTATATATATATATATATATATATATATATATATATATATATATATATATATATATATATATATATATATATATATATATATACATATATATATGTATATATATATATATATATATATATATATATATATATATATATATATATATATATATATATATTTGTGTGTCTGTGTGTTTTCGTGCACATGTCGGCATATGTACATATGTAAGAATTATTTTGGTGAAAAGAAAGATATCGAACTGATACAGGCCAAGTTCAAATGATTGAGAACGGGGTGAATGAGAATCTGTAAATATAATTAAAATGGACTGAGAACCGCATATATAGATATATGCAGTATAATGGAGTATACGAGTGCTATGTAAAATCCCATGACCTATGTAAAATTCAATGTCATATGGTAGTCGTAAGGAAAGGGAAGAGTCCACATAAAACAGTGAGTGGTGAGACGAGGAAGTAAGGTGTTTAATAAAGAGAATATAATAATTTGAGGTGCAATACAAGATATAATAGATGATTAAGTACTAATATATAAAGGGATAGAAAGGGTAATCAAGATCAAAGGAAGGGAGAAAATAAGCAGTAATGAAAGGAAGTGGGGGAAGGTTAGAAAAATACCTAAGAATGAAGTTGCTTTATAGAAAAGTAAACGAACTTTAATATATATGATGCATATTTTCTAATAATCTTTGAATGCATTCCTGGATTAATAGGGAGAGTATTTTGTAGGATTTAACAAATGCAAATGATAGAAGGAAGAAATAAATTATACAAAATAGAGTGTTGCTATAGAGAAGAAAATAACTGTAAAATTTGCTTTCGAAGGTGTACAAAAAATAGGTTAAAGAATGATACGAAATCAAGATATTATGGAAAATCAAAAATGGTTGGATTCAGTGGCTGACTAGTGTTTGTAAGATGTGTCTGAATAAAAGATATGTTCCAAAAATAAATGTGAAAGGAATGCTAATTCTAATGAGTAAAGGAATGGTGAAAAAGATAATAAAACCTTTTAGGGACAAAATATTACCTAGTAAACCATAAGAGGTACAGAGTACTGTCTTGATAAAAACATAGTGTGGGTTTAGATAAACTAGGATGTATGGATATTGTACTTATTATGACACAGGATTGTGAGCCAAATTGGTTACTTGCGTTCGTAAAAACGTTTTAAATAATTCTCCTTCACTGCGAATGAAAATGACACATAGGTATATATAGAGGGGTAAGATAATTAACATAAGTAAAAGGGTGAATCACAATCTTTTGATATGGCTTGATCCCGTGGAGAGAAAAAGACTACCGTGAGTTGGTGAGAAGTCGGAAGTATCAGTCTTTTGTTTCTATGAATAAAATTATTCGTTGACTTTTACTTAACATATTTTTCAGGATTTAACAAACGCTACAATGATTGGCTGCCTTCTCATATTTTCAAGCTTTTCAATGCTCGTTAACACAAAATCATAACGATTATCCTCATATATATGTGTATATATATATATATATATATATATATATATATATATATATATATATATATATATATATATATATAGAGAGAGAGAGAGAGAGAGAGAGAGAGAGAGAGAGAGAGAGAGAGAGAGAGAGAGAGAGAGAGAGAGATATGAGATATATATATATATATATATATATATATATATATATATATATATATATATATATATATATATATATATATACATATATATATGCATATATATACTTATATATATAAACATATATATATATATATATATATATATATATATATATATATATATATATATACACATATATAAACATATATATATATATTTACATATGTATATATATATATATATATATATATATATATATATATATATTTATATATGAATATATATATATATATATATATATATTTATATATGAATATATATAGATATATATATATATATATATATATATATATATATATATATATAGATATATATATATATATATATATATATAATTTATATATGAATATATAAATACATATATATATATATATATATATATATATATATATATATATATATATATATATATATGAATATATATATACATATATATATATTCAAAAATATATATATATATTTATAAATGAATATATATATATATATATATATATATATATATATATATATATATTTATACATATGTATATATATGTATATGTATATATATATATATATATATATATATATATATATATATATATATATATATATATATATATATAGAGAGAGAGAGAGAAGCCTATTTAAGCTGATTAAATCCATTTTAATCATCAGACACGATACCGAAGTCAACATTCGCTGAAAGCAATGTCTTTATAAACATAGAGATAAAAAATAGCAACGTAACTTTCATCTTGGAAGACATGCATAGACAAATTCAGTCAATAAAATCAACTATCTATTATATTAAATCGTTAAGATTCTATCACGTATCAATGGCTGATTATAGATTTTATCAACTCTAAATAATTGTAAATATGGGAGATCATTATATGAAATTTCAAAACAGTATATTTTCTCAATACAAAAAATAAACATATAAAACAAGAATCTTTTATCATCACACATACCTTCGATGTAATATTACCTTCCACAGAAAAATACTTATTAAAAAATATACTATATCAAAATCATGTAACAAATACATATGAAGTTTTTCGATTCCAAACCGGGCTAGTAATTGTAACTACCCAAACGCATATCCATATTCTGGCCCAGGAGATGTAAACCTCCAGAAGAGGTATCAAGAAATCACAGGAAATAAAAATGTTTGTTTCCCCATGAGACCTACACAAGCCAAAACTTTGGTGGGATTAAATGTGGACAGGAGACGGGGGAATTTGGGGTAGCTGAGTGGAGGGGCCGAGGGAGGAAAGGCATCTGACTACCAAGAAGAATCCCCAAGAGGAGGACCCGGATGCAGCCTCTCCACTAATGGAAGGATTTTGACAACTTTGTGTTGTCTCATTGATGCTGGCTGAGTGGATCCTGATTAAGAACAATGTACTGCGGTGAGGAAAGGATAAAGTCTTCTCTCAAAGGGATCAGATCTCCGGAGAATCCCTCTACTCAGAGTACTATGGACAGCGTGGAAGCAACAGCTGCCATTAAATCCTTCCTTGAGAGGAGGCCAGGATATAAAGATGATTAAATTATTTCACTTTTTGTAATCAATGTTCATTAAAACAAAAACGATAAAAAAAAAATTTTGAAATTGATATCGATAACAATTACTGGAAGTTTTTTTTATTGTGGGGGATATCTTGTTATAAAAAGCAGCGATAAGTGACTATCATCTAACTTAATTCTATTTTCTTTAATAAGTCTGTCATGGATATTGTTGGTCATTCACAGGTAAATCCAGAGAAATTTCTAATTTATATGTTATTGCTAAAATTTCTGATTAAAAGATACTAAATAAATAGGAATATCCCAGGTGAACTAGAATTGTCATTTTAGGTTAGGAAGAAAAAGTTTAAACAATCTATATTTTTTCTATTTTGCTACAAGGTAAAACAAAATTCCAATAGGTTTTACTGCTCTTATGGTTTCAATGTCGTGATATTAAAAATTATGAAACATATATTTCTCTTTTTGTGGAGAATAATAAGAATATCTGTATGAGTAATAACGAATAACTCCATTCTGAATTTAACGTAGGAGGAGATGACGATGAGTAGCCTATAGAGTTATAATAACACACTAATGAAAAAAAAAATGATACACAGTTTTCAAACTTTAAATTTACTACGAACCGAATAATTAAAAATTTAAAATCAAGTTAGTAGTAATTTTAGAAATGAAGAAATATACATATATAAAAACATAATAGTTAATATTTACAACCTTACTGTAAAAATCACAGTCCCACCTGTTAAAAGGTCGCTCATCAATGGCAAAGGCAAATGGTATCTATGGTCAGTTTCTAGGGCATTATCCTGTCCCTTTCCTCTTCATCAAGTTAGGACCAGGGAGGGCCATCGTCAGTGACTTTAGCAGGTAGACGTATAGGCTCCTTTAAATGCCCCATCCCATGCTCCCAAGGACCACCAGGTTGCAGACACTACTAAAAACTATCGTGTTTGAGCGGGTTTTGAATCCCCCTTCCAATAGATTGTAAGACAGGAACGTTTCCAATTGGCTACCACAACTTGTGGGATAATAATACTATACTAACTTTACAACCATATCAATAACGAAGAACCGTGATGAATACCTATTAATATAAAGATGAATTGAACGAAATATCAATGGCCTCGGGGACGAGCAATGGTAACAATAATTTCGTAAAGAAACCAAGTTCATGAAATAAATTTTAGCTTATAGTTCGACCAAACCCTATCACAACAATTAAATATACAATGAAATTGTAATTTTGCGGTAAGTATTAACATAAACTACAACGGTAAATACATAAATGTTTTAAAGTTGCAAATATGGTAACTAATGAATAACTTTAAAGTTACCTAATTATAAAATGTTTACACGTCCATAACTCTTTTGATTACAAAATCAATAAAAATTTTGTAAATTCAACTTTTTACTTCAAATTGGGTCTCAAATTATCAAAATTTACTGTACAAGGGCTATACTCTCATTGTTTAATTTCACGAATAAAACTCCCAATATGTTCTTTATTTTCTGAATTTCACTATTGGTTTGCTATAAGCCTTCGTGGATCTTTTATCTAACCTTCATGCAAAGAATGAAAAAATATAAAAATTCTCTCTCTCTCTCTCTCTCTCTCTCTCTCTCTCTCTCTCTCTCTCTCTCTCTCTCTCTCTCTCTCTCTCTCAACAAACGACTTCGCTTGCGAGTGCATTCAAACAGGTTTACGAGTCATAAAGAAGCAAGCAAACAAGGAGCCTAGTAAAGTTACCGAGAGGTGAGAGGGAAACTTAATTTCCGAGAAAAATATCAAATTAAAACATACATTTATTTAAAGTTTTTAGAATTTCATGCGACGTTTGTTCCTAAGTTGATTACATTCTCCCTTGCCCTAGGCCGCGGCAATTTCAAAATTAATATTCTCTTTTAAAATATAGCTCAGGGGACTTTTACAATTCTAAAAGGTCTAAATTAAATGTGTTAGGACCTTTCGTTATTATGCATAATAACTGTGTTGGGCATGAGTGTATTTTGTAAATATGATGTATTAACCTTAGTAGAGTTAGATTTGAGAATTATTCTTTATATGTAGGCCTATATGTCATTGTAAAATATATCCAACTGAAATAAGGCCATTGGGGCGATTAAAAAAAATGAGGCAAGATGATAATGGGTTGCTATATAAATGAGCTTAACACAAGCTATTGCACAACGAGCTACTAGCAAATTGAATAACCACAATTAAGCAATGAATTTAGTATCATTAACAAAATCTCCTCTACATCACAGTCGAGAAAACCATTTGTATATGTATATGAATTCCCGCTTTTAAAATATTTTTAAATACTTAGTTTCCGTGAAAATATGTATAAGCTCGAAACAACGGCATTCCACTCCAACATATCCAAAAGTGATTCTATGTATACTAAATTTCGAATGCATTATACTGTATATATTATCCCCAAATTTAATCCTAGAAATTACTACATAACCTCAATAGGTAAATTTGAGCTTCAGATAAAACTTCCTACCCCTCAGTTAACCTCCCTTTTTAAATTTGTCATTACAGTAATAGTTATTGTACTGCACGTGCAGCACGCAGCGTACATGCAAATGAATAAGGATGACTTATCAAGGTTTATTTCGATACTACAATCGTTACTGGACTCCACGGCTAATTATTATTCATAACATGCTAGGCGATATATCTTAGTAATCCATGTTGCCAACGGTAATATAAGCAAATGAACATCCTAGAGGAGTAGCGAGAACTTTGGAAATTCCCCCTTAATACTCGATGAAGTCCGTGACGGATTGGGTTTAAGACGATAAACAAGATGACTTTTCGGCTTCTACTTCTGATGCCTGGCGGAGGATCATGCTGGAATTAGTATGAACCAGCAGTGGTCACTTGTTTTAGTTTGATAGGCACTGCGCATGACAGGGAACTGGCTATCCTTTGATGAATCTAGCCGCTGAATCTTCCATGGATTTAGTCAGTCTATGGAAAGAGGAAATGACAGAATGGTCCCCAGTCCCGAGTGTAACGGGGTGCTAAGAATCTCCCGGTTTATAAATACTTAGGAAAATTGGTAGTTGGAATGTTAAAACCATGAATCAGATTGGGAAGTTACTGCAAGTGGAGAATGAATTTATGAAATATAGTTTGGAAATCTTGTCCCTAAGTGAAACACGTAAGGGGATTGGTAAGGAAGTCTTAGACCATGGTAATACATAGGAGTATATCTATTGAGGAAAAAAAGATGGAGTTGGAAAAGACCTAGAGCAGAAAAGGTATTAATGGAGTGCAGAGCTGTAAATAGTAGATTTTTACCTGCAAAGTTTAAATCAAAGCACTCTAATGTGATTGTTTTAGACTGCTATGCACCAACAAATGATTCCCCCGAAGAAAGGAAAGATGAATACTCTAAGAACTCCTGAGTGTTATAAATGAGAGAGAGAGAGAGAGAGAGAGAGAGAGAGAGAGAGAGAGAGAGAGAGAGAGAGGTATGAAAATTGTGATTGGTGACATCAATGCTAAAGTCACAAGAAATAATCAAGATATAGAAAATGTAATGGGTGTTGAGGGTCTTCGTGAAGTTGCAAATGAAAATGGAGCACATTTTATAAGTTTTTGTTAACAAACAACCTTGTTATTGGAGGTACTCTTTCCCAGTACAAGGATCTCCAAAAATATACATGGACTTCACCATGTAGCAATTATAAAAATCAAATAGATCACACAGCCATTAATAAAGAGAGAAGGACTCGAGAAATGTAAAAAGCAGTATTGATAGTGAGGTCAAAAGAAAAGCCTGGAATGACTGGAGAGAATATTCAGACAGGAAAGCAGATGACGCTGACAAAGCTATGAATTCAGGGAGTGGCTATGGTATAAGAATCACTAATAGAATTACTAATGAAATCTCTAAGGGGGCAAAGATATAGAAGCATGAACCCAACAAAAAGGATTTGTTATAACAACAGAAGATGAAAAGAGGCAACGTTGGATGGAATAGGAGATATGAAGGGAATAATATGATTGATATAATTGAAGCTAAATAAGACATTGACGTCACTCATGAATCTATGCAGTGTGATTGAAGTCGAAACTATCATTAAAAATCTCAAGAGATGGAAAGACCCTGGATACATTGGAATAACTACTGAGATGATATTGGCCGAAAACCCGGTGATTCCCGGAATACTTACAAGATTATATTTTGTAGAATGTAGCTTAAAGAGGCAAAACCTGTAAAATGCAAGCTAGGAAAGTTGGTGAAAATGGCAAAAAAAGAAGAGATCTGGCTGATTGCAATAATTACAGAGGCATCACATGTACTTCAGTTGTCATGAAAATATATATTATGCTCATTCTAAAGACTAGAGAGAAAGATTGATGAAATGATGAGAGATCAAAAACCAGGATTTAGAAAAGGTGGAAGTTGTACTGACCAAATTTTCATTTTAAGACATGTTGTACAGCAATATGTAGAACATAGAAATCCACTTTTGATAAAATTTGTGGACTATGAGAAAGCCTTCGATAGTGTGTGCTGTCGAATTTTGGGGAGATTCTGTGTTATTGTGGAGTTTCTGTTAAATATGTAGATTTAATTAAGCCTATTCATGAGCATGGCAAGTACAAAGTTAATGTTAGTGAAGTCCTATCAAATGAATTTCCAGTGAACAGTGGAGTACTCCGAGAGAATGTGTTGTCAACTATGAGGGGCGTTCATTAAAGATTTCCATCCCATTTAGGATTATTATATCTGACTGAAATTTCACTTGTGTATTGGTACATTAGTGTATAGGTCACATGGTAATATGCTTCATTGAACTCACATTGCTTCCTTTGTTATGGGTGTTAGATTGAAGTAATGTGTGACTCAGTCTATATTTGAAAGGTCACACGCCAAAATAGACCTTCAATGAAATTAAAACAAAATTATGGTTATGCTGCCCCATCATATGGTGTTATGGTGTTGTAAAACACTGGTATCGCCAGTTCAAGTGTGGTCAAATATCTGTCCAATCAATGCCTGTTCCTGGACGATCACATTCTGCCACTGATGAAGAGACCATTCATCAAGTAGAGGCTGCCATTTTAGAAGACCGCCGTACAATTATCTTCAAATAAGGTGTCTGCATGGTGGATTCCCAGGCTCCTTACTCATTTTCAGAAGCAGGAACAAGAGGATTGTTCAAAGGCTTTTTTGGACATGTGCCAACAAAACTAGGAAGCCTTCTATGACAGACTTATCACACAGGATGAAACATGGGTCTATCACTATGATCCTGAGACTAAAGTCCAGTCTATGTAATGGGAGCACTTTGACTTACCACAATCATAGAAGGCAAGAGTGCAAAACTGTAGGAAAGGTAATGCTTACAGTCTTTTGGGTCCAGCATGGAGTAGTGATGATGGATTTCCTAGCCAAGGGTACCACAATTACTGGGACTTACTACGCTTTACTACAGAGTTAATTTGAGAATACATCAAACTCAAAAAGCACGGCATGCTAACCAGAAGAGTCTGACTCCTGCAAAACAATGCATCAGTCCACAACTTGCATATTCCCCAGACAGAAGCTCACTCTTGTGGTTATGAAATTCTTCTGCACCCCTTATTCTCCTGACCAGGCACCATCTGACTTTCACCTCTCTCCAACAATGAAGTAATTTTTGAAGGGAACACATTTTTCAGATGTTGAGACACTGATTTCCAATGTGTAGCTATGGTTTGATGCTCATCCCACCGACATTTACTAACAAAGTCTCTAGAGTTGCATAAAATTATGAAAAAAATGCATAACCCTCGGTAGTGCCGATGTAGAGAAAGACTAATAACTGTTTCAAGTTTTGTCTGTGTATGTTTGTTAGAATTGAGTCAGGGGAAATCTTTAATGAACGCCCCTCATATATTATTTATCCTCCTCATGGATTTTGTAATGTATAGAACAGCTGGGCATGGAGGAGAAGGATTAGTAATGGGAAATTGACTAATGATGCTCTCCTTATCAGCAGAAAACCACAGGATTTGCAATACTTGCTTGCCACAATGGATGGTACAACACATGAAGTTCGTCTCAAGATAAATAGAAGAAAGACAAAGATGAGGAGAATGGAATATGCAATGGGAGATGAAATATCATTAGAAGAAGAAAGAATTAATGAGGTAGAATCGTTAAGTATTTAGGAACTATGATCTCTAATACAGGGTCTTTATAACTGGAGGTAAATGAAAGATTAAAAAATGGAAATCAGAAAACGGCTAGATTATGTAAAATTTGGAAATCAAATCGCCTGAAATTACATTTAATATATCAGTTTAGTGAGATCGGTGTTACAGTATGGACAAGAGTCATAGTATGACAATAAAACAATATCCAACAGATTTCTTAAATTTGAGAACAAAGTCCTCAGAAGAATATTGGGAGTTAAATGGCAGGACAGGATTAGAAATGAAGCTATAAGAGATTACTCAAGTGCCACATGTGGATGAAATCATGGTGAAGGGTATATGGAGATGGTTTGGGCATGCTCTTTGCACTCCCCAAGAGAGATTAGTTTAGCAAACTTTTAACTGGGCTCCACATATCACTAGAAGAAATCGAAGACCAAGGATGAGGACTATGAAGCATAAAGTAGATGATAACTGGAGTAGTATTGATTTAAAAGCTCAAGATAGAGACCACTGGCAAAATCTAACTGAGGCCCTTTGCGTTAATAAGCGTAGTAGGATAGGTGATGAATTATTATTCCAGTGTTGTTACCTTATCGGCAAATGCCGTTGATTGTAAATATGCAATTGTCACCCTTCTGTTACCACCTAGGGGGCCTATGAATACCTGTGTTCTCTGTAAATAAAGTCTGTTGTTTGGGAGCTGCCCATTGCTTTAGCTCTTCCTTAGGTCCTGTCACATTGGTGACCCCTACGGAGTACCTCGAACACCCAGCTCGCCTTGCAGCTCAATGCTTTATCTGCAATCTCACCATAGCCACCACTAACCCCAACTCATCTGTCCACGCTGTCACAGTGAGGTTTCCATTATTCACCAGCAGAGATGGGTTTGCTAGGTTTCAGTGAGACAAGATTCAATTCCTCACCAAGGGTGTCACCCACTCAAAGGTCAAAGCCGACTATGTCAATGCTGCAATTGTGACGACACCTTCCCAGAAATCTCCAACTGGCTTTACAAGGAAACTAAGGGAAGGGACGACCCTAAACAGTATAATGCCCTCAAATCATTCCTCCTAGAGCAGTACTCACTGTAGCCAGCCATCTATATAGTCAAGATTTTTAGCTCTCTCCATAACAGTCGGAGAATCAAAAGGCATCGATGACTCTCAGAGAAATTATCAGTTTTGCTCACCTTCAGCTTGCTGCAGACTGTTCTCCCCATGAAGTAAACCTACTTGCCTGCCAGAACCGGTGCAAGATGCCCTTTCCGATGTTGATACCTTGCCCATTAAGGACCTGATGAACGGAGTAAACGCCCTCATAGACAGCCCTTTCCCCATCATCATGAAATCCATTAACAACTCCATTCCTGACGAAGGGGACAACTACACAACACCTACTAAGGCGGAGGTGAATGTTGTAGGGTATCACCGCCCACTTCGCATCAAGCCTGGGCAGCGACAAAACCCCCCACCACTTATCTTTGCCACCCTACACCTGAGCACCAACCACTCCCTCAACAGCCACTGGATGACACCCCTCGCTCTCCGTTGCGCTGCTACCACTCCAGATTCACGGCTGTTACTAAGAAATGTTCTAACAGTTTTAAATGGTAAAAAAAAAAAATATTCAAGTAGGCCATTGCATGTGGTGGTAGCCTCGCCATTAACTAATTTCTTCTTTTTGTATGATTCCAGATCTAATGTGTGCTTTCTGGTAGATATTAGTGCCCATTGCTCCCTTTTGCCTCGTTTCCTCTTAAGCGTGTGCCTGCCATCCGCCATCATAGTTACGAGATGCTAATATTTCCATTTGGGGGTACCAAGTACTAGTGGAATTTCCTCATTGCTGACATTACACTGCTTCTCATTATGCAGAATTCCTACGTTATTTCCAACTCCTGGTCAACACTGCACATCGTTGCTTAGTCAACACCTGCTCTTTCTCGTACACACCTTTATCACCTGCACCCTCAGATTGAACTGTACACATTAACATGGCCATGCATGCCTATCTCCTACTCCTTACTTTATATCCTGCCGTCTTTCACCCAGAAGTATTGTCAAAACACTGTTGGAGTAGGAGGGCATGGTAAGCTGTTATCACCAGCTTGCCAGCCATTGCTGCACCTCTCTCTCCCCCTGCACGACTCCCTCAAGGGAAAGCCAAAAAGCCTGAAGGGGCAAGTCTGAAGTGAGAACCACCTTCCGGAGGCAGCCTTCTTCAGTGTAAAGAAAGCCCTATCAACTGCCAAGGCTTTTACCTTTCCTTTGCTAACTGAACCTCCTACTCTCTAGTGATGCCAGTGTCGTCACCGTTGGGTCAGTACTTGAATATATGATCAACGAATTACCTTGCCCTTTGGCCTTCTGCAGTAGAAAACATTGCAAGGCAGAATCCAGCTATTCTACCTTTGACAGCAAAATACTGGCAGTGTATTTGGCTGTCCATCACTTTAACCCCTTCTTTATCATTTCCATGGATCAGATGCCCATTGTGCATTGCTTCACTCAACATTCTGATGTCTGGTCTGCATGTCAGTGCCAACATCTCTCTGCTATTTCTAAATACTAGTGTACCATTCAACATATCCCAGGTGAACTAAATCCCATAGCCTCCATACACCTGGGATCGGATTACAAGCCCAACGAAAGGACCCTGAGTGCCAAACCTACAGGACATCCAGCATGTCTATCCGTTGGGAAGACGTTTCCCTATATAACTTCCTCTGCAACATCAGTACGGGTAGGACATGCCCCTGGCTTACCAGTACTATTTAGTGTGGGCCCTGTTCATCAACTCCGCCATCATTTTGCCCACGTTCACATTGACGTGGTTGGCCCAATACCCTTGTCATAAGGATAACGTTAACTTTTCACAGTCATCGATCATTTCACTCGCTGATATGAAGCCATCTCCAACCAAGATGCAACATCTGCCTCATGTTGGGTAAGCCATTATTCTTAAATACCTTGATTCACTGTTAACTTCAATCTAGTGGTCTTTCTCTAGGCTGAAAAATGTGAGAGGGCCCTACAAAACAGTGTCCACAATGTTTTAAAAATGGATGTGATAATTTTTCCATTTCAAACAGGGAACATGGTTAATGGGCTTCCTTTAGACCATCATGTAACATTTACTTGGAGTCTGAGATACTTTTAAGTCACTAAAGGCTTCTATTTCAGGCAAATTAAAAGGTCAACATATGTTCAATGATGCACATATTTTCTAGGTCTTCCTTTAGATTCCACTAGGATGAAGGTAGTGTTAATGTAATGGTAGTAGGTTTATGTAGTGAGGGAAGTGTCTCAAAATTCCCTAAATATATTCTCAAAATCCCATGAATAACTATAATTTCACAATGAACATATAAAAGCTGTTAAAACTAAAAACCTAAGGGAATGCTTATAGCAACATTTCACCCTGAATTTAAAGATGGCTCTTTGGATGAACATTACCTGCAACCCAAAGAACTAGCTGTATATGCTATATGATGGAGTTGCTGTGGGATTTTACCTAAGTTTAATCTTTTCAAATTTTTTGGGGTGCTATGGACGAAATCTTTTGCATAAAGTTCAACAAGGTTCCAAACCCTTTCAAGTTTAATGGTGACACCTTGATCCAAGTGAAATCTTAAGTCTGTATTAAAAACATACCTTTGATGCTCTCTCCATCCTACAATTCGTCTGGGAAAGAAGGTCAGGGGAAAGCCTCTCTTTCCTCAGCCTGGAGGTGACTCAGATCTAAACAGGATAAAACAAAAGAGCCTACACAATGTTTACTAACCTTATCCTCAACATGAGTGGACAGAGTGGATGTCCAGCAATTTACAAGTGTAATGGAGTTAACGTATTTATTTTTTTTTTATTTTTGCTGTGCATTTGATTTCGCACTTTAAAGTAGATTTTTGCTTGTTTTTGTACAGTTTTGTTTATGTGTCTTTTGAAGGCTGGACTTGGGATGTTTTCCTCCCCTCAAAGGGTAGTTGTAGTTTTAAATTGGTACGTTAACCATGTAAGTGTTTTTATCTTTTCATGTTGATGGTCTTTCGGCTGTTCATCGCCTGTTTTGTTTTCATCTCCGCTGATGATGTGGGGCCCTTTGGAGTGAAAAAACGGCAGTCAGTGGCTCCTTATAGAGAGGTCTTCAGCTCCCATATTTCCAGACGGCTTATGGCAAGTTTGATGAAATGTTCTGAAGACGTCCTCGATGTTTTTGCAGCTGGTGGCATGTTGGAGGTGTTCTGTGCCATCCCCTATGAACTGTATTTTGCCGACGTCTCTTCAGTTCGTGTAAGGGGCCGTGTGATGCCCTTCCTTGCATTTCATACTTTTGGATGCGAGCCTCATCCGCCGTTGTCCTTGCCCTCAGCTTGCTGTACCTCTGGAGTCGTTAAGGGGCCTCCCAGGGGCAGAGAAAAGAGTAAGATCCGAGACCCTGTGTGATTTGTCGTGACCATTCCTAACCATAGATGACTTATGTTGAGTGTCTCCTACTTTGTGGCACTGCTGAAATTTACGGTTGGAGATGAAACTACATGACGTGTTGCTAAGGGAATAGGATTTGTGGATGAATAGTTAATTGATATTAGCTGGGTGATGTTTATTTTCAGTAATCACAATGTATGTTTATTGTTATTTAACTGTGTGAATTAATTAGGTTTAAGGTTATTTTCTTACTTTGTCTCCTTCTATCACAACGACCCGTGCATATGTGGTTTCTATCTCTACCAAGTAACTTTTTCTTTTACTTTAGTGAGCTAGTTAGCTAGGCGAATGTGTCTTTGTGGAATTGTAATAATAATTTCTTTTTTCTTCCCTAAAGTCTTCAAGGGATTTCTTTGTAATTTTAAGTTATTAACTGTAATAACTAATTAAGTGTTTGTTTAGTCTCTGTATCCTTCTCTTTGAGGAAATTCCTTGGATTGTTTTTGTTCTGGTACAAGTACTACTCATTATCATTTTGTTGACCCCTTCATCAAGAAGACTCTCCCATTACTTAACTTGTAAGGACAAAACCAAAAAATTTGATGAAGCAACCCAAGTACTAGTAAACACTAGCATCACTATCAAGAAAACTCTGAAGAAAATATTAACTAAAACTAAATAGCATGATAAAGTCAGCCAGTTCAAACTAAAGCACTTAGTATAGCTGGCTTAAAAGATATGTACACACCAGAATAATTGGCATGACAAAACAGGTCTTACAAGAGATCTACACAGAATAATTGGCAGAACAAAGCTGGTCTTAAAGTACCATAATGACAAAAGTAAGAATTAATGTGACCCGTAAAATGTGAGGATGATGGCTACTATCCATCCAATTACCAGTCTAACTTCAATATCATCTAATGTTTATTTCTCAGGTTTGTTAGCAAAACATTCGACTGTCCATAATAAAAATTAGAATTTGTTCCATAATTTACAAACTAGCTTTCGAAAAGCCTTGGGTGCGCGTGGTGTAATATACTTTCATTTTCTTTATTGTACAGAAATCACTAGATGCTGCTCATGAATATCTTATGGCTATTATGTTGAGTTCAGACACTATGAAAAACAAACTGAAGGTCACAATTTATCATATTCATCAAGACTGT
>NC_090725.1:234238675-234253675 GCF_036898095.1 Palaemon carinicauda | reverse complement strand
CAAAACAATTCTTCTTCACCCAAGGGCTTATTGCACTGTAATTGTTCAGTGGGCACTTTCCTCTTGGTAGGGTAGAAGAGACTCTTTAGCTCTGGTAAGAAGCTCTTCTAGGAGAAGGGAACATCAAAATCAAACCATTGTTCTTTAGTCATAGGTAGTGCCATAGCCTCTGTGCCAAGGTCTTCCACTGCTTTGGGGGTAGAGTTCTCTTGCTTGAGGGTACACTGGGGCACAATGTTCCATCTTATTTATCCTCCTCTTGTTTTGTTAGTTTTTATAGTTTGTTATTACTGTTCTTAAAATATTTCTTTCTTCCTTGTTTCCTTTCCTCACTGGGCTATTTACCCCGTTGGAGTCCCTGAACTTATAGCATCGTACTTTTCCTACTAGGATTGTAGTTTAGTAAATAATAATAATAATAATAATAATAATAATAATAATAATAATAATAATAATAATAAAAGCCTCTGGGGTCTGTTCTCACTATATCACAAGGGTTACATAACGATTAGGAGGTCCCATTAACGATCGTCTCGCATATTGGGATAGCTATCCCACTGTGGTTAACAAACATACACATTATATAGAAAGAAATAAACAACTTTCCTTTCATTTCGTTATAATCCGCACATTGCATAGCTATCGAAGCTATTTGTCTCGGTCCATATGAGCCGTTTGTAACAATTTCCTTTAACTTTCAACCAGTCACATAATAGTTTCATTAGAAGGCTTTCATCCCCGTTCACTGATATTTTGCTAAAAATATATAGTTCTTTTCAGCCCTTCTAGTATTAAGTTAAATAGCGCAATCAAAACCATATAAACATAATTTTGCATACCATCGCATAGTATAACTGAAAAGAATTTCAATAATACTATGCCATGTGTAAAACTAATACTTACCCATTACATCTATTGCTTGTTTCCTTTGAACAAAACCCTAATGCTGACGCATTTTACGCATCAAGATCTAAACTCGGCTACACTTATTTCCAATCCAATTAATTTTCGCAGTATAGCCATTCTTCAATCCTTGAATTCATCATCTTGTATTCAGAATTGTCAATTTCATCTGCCCTTTTCGATTTACATTGACGCCTCCCCCAGTCAAGCATCCTCCTTATTCAGCAACTCTTCAGGAACAGTCACTCCATTTGCATATTTTATTCTAAGATACATTTGCTTATTATTCCTGTTCTGTAATTTTATAGAGCAGAAATACACTGGTTTTTCATATATATATATATATATATATATATATATATATATATATATATATATATATATATATATATATATATATATATATATATAATCATACAACTATTCCTAATTTAAGAGGGTGGCGTCAAAAACCTTCAGTCTTCTAGTATCACAGCAAGTTCCTATCGCAAGCCGTGTTCCTCGACCCCATCAGTTACTGGTACCTATTCACATCTGGCCGGAAATGTGAATAATAACTGGTAATGAACGCAGTGTCAAACACCCCCGCTTGAAATTTGACCCACAAAAACTTTTGAATATTGAAATATAAATAGCTCAAGAATTAAACCCAATAAGGAATCATTTTTGAAAAGTTCATTTACCCCAGGCAGAATTTGAACATGTGCCTTTGAATCATGATATAGTGATATGAAAACAGTGTATACTTTCGGCTTTTAATTAGAAAATACAATAATTACGAAAGAATAATAATACAAAAACACAATAACAATAATATAATAGCATAACTTATATTTTAAAATTCAATATTGAAATAAATATAAAAGGAAACACCAAAGGTTTATATACTAGCTATTCCACACTATCATGTCCATCTCTCAGAGTCTAAATATGCATCATTCAACCAAAGAGGAAAACATATAAAAGTCAATTATTCGCTTTCAACATAGATCTTTCTTGCTGAAATACAGTAAGTGGAAATGATTAAAAGGGAGATGGGGACGTGGAGAGAAATGAAGAGATGTGGGGAAAGCCTAATATTGATTAATTCAGTAGGAAAAGAGATTTGACAGAGAGAGGGTGTAAACGGGACGGCATTTTCTTTTTATTGAGGGGGAGGAGGGGTTGCCAGTATAAAGGTGAATTCTCAAGTTAAGATTAATCAAATGTTAAAAGTATACATATAAACACATATGCGAAGCAAGTATACAGTAACACGAGTAGCTAATATTTTTTTCTATACATACTTTACATATTTCAATACAGAAAGGTTTTATGAAAAAATCAACCAAGTTTTTCCAACACAATCGATAGAAAACTGTAGCTCTAACCAACTAAATTATAGGGCTCGCCAATGTCATACATCCATTAACACAAGCTCTAAAGTTAAATGATGCGATTGGACAAGGTTACAAATAATCTATTCTAGGTACTAGTAACAGTTTTACGAAAAAATCTACCTGTAAATAAGGTGCAAGTAATGTATCATTTCATTCTGTAGCCAACCATTGATCCAGGTTTCATGAACATTTTAGTTTTTCTTTTTCGTGTAGTCTAAAATTTAGAATGAAGCCCCGTATTTCATCAAAATATATTCTTTTTTATCAAAATTTATTACCAACCGTGACCTTGAAAAGTAATTTTGCTGTGATAAAGAAATGTTCATCCTATCATCTTTTTTTGCCGTCACTAGTATAACTTGATTAGACTATAGATACTCGCCTCAGATGAAAAATAGAAATTTACGCTTTAAATATAAAATATATTCCACTTCATCACAATAATGAAAGATTGCAAAATGGGCAATAATACCTTTTGAAACTTTTAAAATCCCCAATCGGGAGTTTACGTAGTCTCGTAGTCTCGCTGAAACTTTCTTTTCCATCCAAGGAGAGGCGCCAATTTCAAATTTAATTATCAATTTAATCTACCCGGGTTCTTTGGCATTTGGAAAATCACATATGTATGACAGATCAACATTGGGTTCGTCAAGCTAAGGGAGAAAGTTAACTTAGGAGTATTTACGGCAATGATGTATTTCCAAATGATCATAGACTTAAACAAACAATGCTTCTTTGGAGTAAACCCCCATCCTTTCAGAACCGATGATGGTATATTTAGCTACATTGCCAGTTTCCTTTGAATATAAATATGATGTTAGTGTAGATGGTTAGTGGCATGGCCGACCCACACCTGGTGCTATAATTATACCCTTGATGAGGATAGTACCGGTATCAGGGGAATCTATGACAAGTGTGGTTAATAAATTCATGTACTTGGATGGTACAACAACTGAACCATCGTCTTTACAAATAGTTCAAGCCATCCTGAGATGAAAATGAAAATAAGTACTGTTATATGGAACATGTGTAACATGATTCAGTCTTCTTTGAATTGGCCTGTACGCAAAGTTGAACTGAGTTGCAAATCCTGATGCCTAATTATATTTATTATGCACGGAAAAGAACTGTAATAGCGATCATACCAAATATGAGTTACTATAATATGCTGAAGTGTAATATAAAATATTGATGCGTAATGTTTCTCTCTTGTTCAGCAATGATTAATATTTATTTTCTTAATGGGAAAGGTGTAATACTTTTAAAAAAAATCTCTAACAATAACAGTACACTATAACTAAAACAGAATAAAGCAAAACAGAAAAGTGAATAAATTGACTGAATCAAAATAAAAGTAACACCAAAAGCCCCATAAAAACCATATTCTCTGGTTACGGCTCATTTTTCTTTTGTCCCACATACACCGAATCATCTTCTTTGTCTACATCTTTTCCAACTTTTATGTGGGGTCGATGTTTCTGGCTAGCGTTCTCCATCTACCTCTGTCCCACACTTCATCACCGGTTAATTCTAATCTCACAATCTCCACTGGCCATATTGGTTTGGGCTATTTTTTCATGGCCAGATGCCTTTCCTGCCGCCAAACCCTCCTCATTTACCCGGGCTTGGGACCGGCATCAAGTTGAGGCTGGCTTGCTCCCTTCGGTGGCTCGGTTCACACATACACCGAATAATCTGATCTATTCATTCCACATTATCCTCTGTCGTCCTACATCTGACAACACTGAGATTACCGAATAATTCTTCTTTGTTCAAGGGGTTAACTACTGATCCCTATATGTTCACTGGCCACACTCCTCTTAGTAGGGGCAGAAGAGATTCTTTAGCTAAGGTAACCAGCTCTTCTAGGAGGACACTCCAAATCAAACCTTTCTTCTGTAGTCTTGGGTAGTGCCATAGACTCTGTACCATGGTCTTCCACTGCCTTGGGTTAGAGTTCTCTTGGTTGAGGGTACATTAAGGCACTATTCTTTTCCACATTCTCCTCTGTCGTCCTACATCTGACAACACTGAGATTACCAAACAATTCTTCTTTGTTCAAGGGGTTAACTACTGCTCCCTAGTTGTTCACTGGCCATATTCCTCTTAGTAAGGGCAGAAGAGATTCTTTAACTATGGTAACAGCTCTTCTAGGAGAAGGACACTCCAAATCTAACCTTTCTTCTGTAGTCTTGAGTTAGAGTTCACTTGGTTGAGGGTACATTAAGGCACCCTATTCTATCTTGTTTCTCTTCATCTTGTTATTTTGAAGTTTTTTTAGTTCATATACGAAAGATTTATTTTAATATTGTTATGGTTTTATAAACTTATCTTTTAGTTTATTTCTTTATTCCCTTTCAACACTGAGCTATTATCCCTGTTGAGACCCTTAGGCTTATGGCATCCTGCTGTTCCAACAAGGGTTGTAGCTTGGCAAATAATAAATAATAAATAATAAATAAAAAATAATAATAAATAAATAATAATAAACAATAATGATAGTAATATAATATAAAATAAAATAAAATTAAATTAAATAATAATAATAATAATAATAATAATAATAATAATAATAATAATAATAATAATAATAATAATAATAATAATGTCTGTCACTCGGAATCTAACTTCATGTATTAGCCGTTAACTAAGCAAAACAGCCTCTGGATCTTCAGTTGTTTTTTTTGTCCCTTTTTCTATTACCACCTCTCCATATTTTACGTCATAGACCATGATCATGGGGATAAATGGATGATTAATTCAATTTGATATACATAGGGCCCAGTGCTGGGGCTGGCAAGGCCAATCATCGTTGTAATGAAAATGGGTAAAAAGATTTTGGAAAGCAAGATGCAAGAAAATAAGAGGATCTACATCTCAACACGTGACCTAGGCAGTGATGTCTGGAAAAGCTTTGAAATTAACTATTACAAAGAAGTATCAGAAGGAAGAGAATAAATTTAATTTTTCTAATGCAAGTTAAGAAAATGGGCAGCAATTTGATACACATTACAATTAGGTATCCTTATATATACGTAGCGTAACAGGCCATAATTATAACGAAAATATTCATTGTACCCGATACTAAAGCAACATCTACCAAATTTCAGGATACAAAAAAATACAACCATATATAATAAATACAATAACACATTCAGAACTAAAAGGTCAAAAAAAAAAAAAAAAAAAAAAAATCCTAGTATGAGCAACGTGGGAATCATATCTCATTGAAACCTAAATATTTACACAAACTTCATGAAAACCGCTTTTAAAACGGCAGTGTTTCAAGGGGTGCCTTTTTTCGACTAATACACCAACTTTATTCATTAAAAGCCTTTAGTATGTTTTGTTTGAATCCAAACATACCAAATAGTAACAAATTTCAAATTATTTCGCCGTTTGCCGGTTTATACTCGAATTCAAATGAAATATAAGTGAATTTTTGGATACTGTTAGCATAAGCTGCCTATTAATACTGACGTATATTAACAGAGAAGATGTGTTTTCCGAGCTCCAATTAGTTTTCCGCACTGTCTAAGCAAATCTCTCAATTAAAGACTCCCTCATAATTTTTCCAGTGTGTGTTCACAATTTATCATAATAGCTATTAGCAATGTCAATATTGTTATCATAATAATCATCATTAATCATTATTGTTATTAATATTCAAAACGAGCAAATATCCCATTGGAGCCTTTGTAGTTTATGGGGACACTCCGAGAAAAATGGACAACAACTAACCCAAACTTCCCCCCATAACCTGACCTAAAAGCCGTGTCCATACCTTCTTAATGACTTAACGGAGGGGGGGGGGGCGCCTAAACCCCCCCCCCCCCGACCCCCCAACCACTGCCGCCATCATACAAACCCCACAAACCCAACCTCACCGAACCTAGTATTTCCCAGGTCACAACCCCTCGCCGGGGGCAAGACCCCGGACCCCCTTCTTGGGCTGAACTTAGAAAATATAAAATAACTTCATATTATTGTATATCGGATCATAATAAAACACATCTTCCCCATAAGGAAAAAAGATTGGGCTAGTAATAAGAAAGATATCGCCCTGTCCCGATAAACTACATTCACCCCATCCCATTTTCTACACACTGATCCGCATTACAGATTTCCTAGAAAGAAAAGAGAAAAGGTAACATACTATTTTACAAAAATAAGATAAAGGTCTATGAATGTAATTTGTTTTAGGGATAGAAAACCTTGTTTAATCTATGAACGTTACCAATAATAACTAAATTATAAGAAATTTAAGTACTACAATTTTACAGTTCTAGAGTGGTAAAAAACACTAGATTATGGG
Organism: Palaemon carinicauda; assembly: GCF_036898095.1. Lineage (NCBI taxonomy): Eukaryota > Metazoa > Arthropoda > Malacostraca > Decapoda > Palaemonidae > Palaemon > Palaemon carinicauda. The sequence goes on along the minus strand of NC_090725.1, from coordinate 234,247,078 downwards.
TAGAATTCAGCAGATGAATTGTAAAATAAGCATACACAGCATTCCTACACAAGGGTGAGGTTGATTTAAGTCTATTGTGCGAGTGTTTTAACAGCAAAGGAAGGAAAACATATATGGATCAACTAAACACACATGATAAAATCCATATAGAAGAAACAGGAAGTGTTAAGAACGCATGGTACCGAAGCTCTGTGTAAGATTGATTAGCAGACTTAAGGAGGGAAAGGAAAAGTGAAGCGGTCCATTCGTTATGAATGGGAAACTCAGAGAAAGGTGTATTCTTGGTTGTTCAATATCACTATGGATAGAGTGATGAAAGAGATCAGATAACTGACAGTGAATTTGGAAGTGAAGGGAAATGAGTGTGGAATGGTAAACATTTGCAGATGATACTGTGCTGATGGGTGATAGGGAAGGAAGAGTGCAGAAACTGGTAAAATTAGAAAACTGTTTGCAGAGAAATTTTAGAGTAAATAAAATCAGGAGTAAGGCTATAAGGTTCAATTAAAATCCAAAAGAAAAAGAAATTAAAAAATATGGATAGTAGAAGAAAGGCAAAGCTGAATCCTATATAAATTTTCAACTAAATGTAACCGTCGATGCAACGAATAGAAAAAGTTTAATCAGCATATATGAAGTAAGAAAGGTAGCAGGGTTTTTGCAGAGGGTTTGGATAATACTTGAATTGTCTAGAGAAAAAAAAATTAGTTTAAGGAGGAGATAAAACAGGATTTTAAGGTAGTTTAGTCATGAAGAAAGGACAACGATAGCTTAGTGATAATGGTTTCTCTTTCAGAAGCACTATACGGTAGGAGAGGAAGAAAAAGTTGGATGTATAGGAGGGAAAGCTTTGATAAACCGGAAAATACAACCACAATCAACATATTGCTAACGAACGCAGTCTGGGTAGAAGGGTATGATGTGCTGCAAATAAACAGTTAAACAAAGAATATGACAGACCAATTTCTTTATATCATTATCATCATCTCCTCCTACGCCTATTGACACAAAGGGCCTCGGTTAGATTTCGCCAGTCGTCTCTATCTTGAGCTTTTAATTCAATACTTCTCCACTCATCAAAAAAAAATGATTTCTTTATATACTGTATATATATACATATATATATATATATATATATATATATATATATATATATATATATATATATATATGTATATATATACATGTATATATATACATATACATATATACAGTATATATATAAAAAATAATATATATAAATATATATATATATATATATATATATATATATATATATATATATATATATATATATATATATATATATATATATATATATATATATATATATATATATATATATAAGCTACATATGACAACTCCAAAATTCTGGGCATTAACTTTCTTCTGTAGCAGTATGCATGTCTATAGCCTTTATCAACATATGATTGTAGGGCAATTTTTACAAGCAAATAAGAAATATGAGAAATCGTGGAAGAAGCTCTACCTATATCCTTTCTTTAATAAATCAAATGATTAAATGTGAATCATTTCTCGTTGATGACCGTGACCGTGCAACGCCTTTCTACCATCAAATCTACAATGAATCAGCCTTTAGCCAGATTGCTTTCATTAGTTATTTACATGTGATCAGGCCATTTCAAAACGATGATGCATTTTTAATGTTGACATATACTGTATAACATATCTGTGTAATATTTCTACATTTCTGTACACGTTTTAACCCTTCCAAGCCAATTACGGAATGCAGATATTTCTCACAAATACGGCCACTTTTGTTCCTTTTAGTTTGTATCTCTAAAAGTACACTTTATTCTATAACACATGACTCGACAATCATTGTATCAGTTTTACCCTTTCCTTCCATGGACGTTTCTCTGTTCTAAATATTTCGTAAGGTTCCTTTTATATTTCTTGATTGACTGCATTCTGCTATCATCTGTGACATTTAGCCTACCTCGTATTTTATTATTTGAATTCAGAACTTCCCCTCATCTCCTACCCGCTAGAGTGAATTACTCCAATAGCCAGGTTCCAATATATCCTTTCTTTTACTCACAGGTGATTGCTCGAGAGTTTTTGCTTCCATGCACAAGCGAAGTACGCTCAACGTATATTTTACACAATTGATCACCCATAACAGAGGAGTATTAGTGATACAAGGGAACATCTGCCTCTCTTTTTCCATAAAATCCCAATTGCATACGCCGGGATGGCATTCTGCTAACTTGAATAAATATGTCATCAGCGACGAGAGTCAATACAATAGAAATGCATTTCAAATCTATTTCAAAATAAACCGATTCGTGGAGAGGAAGCATGGAATAGATGACAAATATTGAATAACAGAGCGATGTTGAATTATGGTAAACTTTAAAAGTAAATTAACAAATATGAGCAGAACTAATGGAAGCTAAAGAAGTAAAGTACCCCTAACATAAACTAATTTTATCAAAAGACAAGATCAGTCAACAAGAATCGTGTAAAACAATATCCACGGTAACTCTTCCTACGAACATGTAAAAAATTTCACGGAAAAAATCCTCTCAGGCTTTCTCAATATAGGTTAAGTTATTTGGTTATCATAATATATATTTTAATTCCTAGCGAAACTGAAATTCGCTATAAGAAATGAACGAGTGCTGGCTTTTATTATTATTATTATTATTATTATTATTATTATTATTATTATTATTTGCTAAGCTCCAACCCTATTTGGAAAAGCAGGATGCTATAAGCCTAAGGGCTCCAACAGGGAAAAATAGCCCAGTGAGGAAAGGAAATAAGAAAATAAACTACAAGAGAAGTTTAAGAACATTATCAAAATGAATCTTAGATATATAGACTACAAAAAATTCGAAATAAAAAGAAGAGAAATAAGATGTAAAAGTGTGCCAGAGTGTACCCTCAAGCAAGAGAACTCTAACTCAAGACAGTGGAAAACCGTGGTACAGAGGCTATGACACTACCCAAGACTAGAGAACAATGGTTTGATTTTGGAGTGTCCTTCACCTAGAAAAGCTGCTTACCAAGAGGGAAGTAACTACTGAACAATATCAGTGCAGTAGTTAACCTCTTGAGTAAAGAAGAATTGTTTGTTAATCTCAGTGTTCTTAAGTGTACAAGGGCAGAGGAGAATGTGTAAAGAATACGCCAGACTATTCTGTGGAGTGAGGCTCCCTGGTGGAGAAGAAATAGGGCTTAGGTTCAAAGAAGAAGAGGTGATTACTCTAATAACACTTATTTTGTCTCTTTCAAAAGGACTTCATAACTTCTTTGATGGAAAACCAGTTGTTGACAAATACCTGGGATGTTCAGCCAAATTTCTGGCAGGTGCCAAGCCAGGACGAGCAGTGGGAGATTGCTCTGCCAATGAAAGCATTGGCAGAGGTACTTGGACATCAATAGTGGCACTCACTACTGCCTTTAAAACACATACCTTGGTTGGTTGGTTTAATGTAATCTTTTATATAGCCGATATCTAATAGATAGGATACAATGAGGAAGAATGATTCAACATCCATGGAAGATGAAATTTCTTGGTGAAGAAGTTTTTAGCGCTTCCAGGAATCTCATAGATGATTGTAGCCTGTTTAATGTTAGGGTATGGGGGGAGCATGCAGTTGAGTATCTTTGCCAGGTAGTGATAGTTGGGTATTTGGCTCATAACGGGACATAATACTCGAGGCTAGGGAGATGGGGGCCACTGGATACAGCACTGATGGTCTACAGTAGTTAGTTGATCTGGTTAGTCATGCTCTTGATTTCGTCAGTGGGTTGTGTTCCTAAGTATATTGTCAAGTTTTCCTATATTTGAAATGTTAATGAAAAGCAAAACAGCAGTATTTTCAGTTCCTTGGCTAATGATGTTATTGGTGTGTAAAACCCTTTTAGGAAAAACCTTGGCAAAGAGGTATTGGAGGGCCTCAGAGGACCACGCATAGCCTTGGTCTTATTATTTGTGGCTCAAGTACGGAAGGAATTCAATCTCGAAGTCTTATCTCAAGGGGTCTTGCCTTTCTGATGTAGAGTAAGCATCATTGTCATGATCGTTAAGCTGCTGTCGTACATGGTATGGAAACATGGCCATCCAACATTGATAAGCAGCATCAGTAGGAGAGCTATCTATTGAGCGGAAGCACTGAGCGTTACCCGTTAGAACCCTTTTCATCCCTGACAGCATTGGAGAAGAAGTCTAGTTATCTATCAGGTTTATATACTGTTGCGGCTTCTGGGAGAGTTGGAGCTTACCACTGCTACAGACAACAGTTTCTTAATATTGGTCCTTGTCTTTTTTGTGTGGATCCGTCCAAAAAAGGCAGAGTAAGAGCTCTTTGATGGCATAAGGCTATAAACAGTGTTCTTGCCGCCTTGTATTGGAGGCACCAGGGGGTGGCTGCTAAAGGGCCGTCTGTGCCATGATTCAGGTTGTCTTGGAACAAAGCAAATGATTCAGTGATGTTGGCCAAGTACTAGAGGTCATGAAATAATCTTTAAATTTCACATTGCTTTTAAAGAATCTATAACAACTTAATATAAGCTTTCTAGTTGGTTTACAAAACTTCATGCTTAAAGGTAACACAAAAGAAATAATGAAAAAGAAGAGCATTATTATCAAGTATGCATATTTGTGATCGAAGTTAACAGTGTAGTGATTATGGAAGACATTGCTGTAATCTTGACAAGAATACAGTGTAGTTGTATGAGGACAATATTGCAAATGTTTACTACACAGATTTCATCCACAATTCAACCACAAACGTTATCAACTTTCCAATAAAAAAGTTTTTGTTTTTCTTCAGAGTTTTACACTCCTTCAAATTCAATGTCCCTTAGTGATTCAAAGCTCAAGCTGCGAATCTTTGGGGCGGGTTCGATTCCAGGTATCGTTAAAGATTTCATATAGTTGTAAATAGGTGCCACCAATGGCTTGAGTTAAGAGGAGTGCTGTGAAACCAGCAACAATTACTGCTCCATCTCATTCCATGGAAAAAGGTGTGTGTTTGTTTGTTTGTTTGTGTAAGATCACAAGCACCTGGGAATCATGAGAACGACATAGATATTCATTAAGCGTGGTTTCCAGAATAATATAAATAGACATTCCTTGTAAAAACTGAAAACTATCACACTTAGAAAGACAGATAAAAAAAAAATACCTTAAGCTTAGAAAATTAATCTGGGACTGAGAAGGCTTCACCTCTACCAATGGAAAAATGCTACACATACCTTCGCTGTTCTTAAAGGGCTTAGACCAGAAGTACATAGCGAAACCACCACCATTCAAGTTAAAGATATATCCATACTTTTAGTATAGTAAAACATAAACACTATTACAAGATGCGTATTAGATACACACAACTGAAACTTTAGACAAATAAGTGAAATTAAATATATTTGTGAAGACCAATAAGTGAAATTAAATATATTTGTGAAAACTTCAAAATGCCAGTAACGAATGTTTAGACGATAGAGGCAAAACTATGCTACAATGAATAATAAATCTTTATCCTTATACTTGTATGAAGATCTTCCCAGGTACCTGGATTGCCTTTTTTTTATTACAAAACTCATGACAGGAATCGAAAGTCTTAATGTCAGTGATGGAAGATGAAAGCCCATGAAAATACCAGCAGATCCTTTTGTAAAATGAACACACACATAAAAATATTCAATGGCGTGAATTTAAATATGCAGCTACTTGGTCAAGGGCATATATCTTTCAGTAAACTTCTTAAACAAACATAAAATCAAAGTTTAGAACCACATTTTTCACGAAAAACATTTATTTTCAAATTGCCACTCATACAAATTTTGTCTTACATATCAGAAAGTTCGAAAACACACACACACACACACACACACACACACACACACACACACATATATATATATATATATATATATATATATATATATATATATATATATATATATATATAGAGCCTAAATATTATATTAAATATATACATAATATCTCTCTCTCTCTCTCTCTCTCTCTCTCTCTCTCTCTCTCTCTCTCTCTCTCTCTCTCTCTGTATATAAATATATATATATATATATATATATATATATATATATATATATATATATATATATATATATATATATATATATATATATATATACATATATGTGTGTGTGTCTGTGTGTGTTTGTGTGTGTAATCTAAAAAAAAAAATAAAAAAAAAATAAAAAAAAGTACGTCAGCCTTGATCACTGGTGAATGTGGTCAGCGTAAGATATTACAAGGGAAAACACATGTGTAGGAAACAAATTATGATAGGTCAAGTAAACGTAATTGGTGTGAATGTTATATGATAAAAATGAGACAAAGAGTCAAACCAACTAAGAACGGTGCCTTGACGCTTTTATATAATAATACCATCACCCACCATGTCTTATCCTATAAAAAAAAAAACGTTGTTTCAGCGTTTACGATATAAACAATGTCCGTTGAAATATGTATTTTGTCAATTTGGTTTAGTAGCATTATGACTCATAAAACTGCTATGTTACCGTAAAACATTTACCGAATATACAGTATATACTGTATATATATATATATATATATATATATATATATATATATATATATATATATATATATATATATATATATATATATATATAAAATGATTAGTATTTTCACCAGAATTAAAGAAATACTTTCTGTTAAAAATTCATGGTACTTTGATTTTGATAATTACCTCAGCACTTTGAAAAGCTACTGTAAATATGACAATTCAATGTAATCTCATATTAACTATTAATGATTGGCAACAGTATCAAAATCCATGAGCAAACCATTCAAACACTAAAGGTCTTCTTGCACATGTATATTGTCAAGAAGAATTTTTGGAAAGTGAAAAAATAAAATGAAAATATGAAGGCTAAAGGACTTAACCAGATTGCGTAATTCAATTATCGATGTTGCACCATTGCACCAAATACTTTTTTTAATGATATCGTTTTAACACCTCTGTTTCTACCTTTACAGTATGATTTTGTTAATGGCACAAAGGAATTCGACTCTTACAGTGCCAAATTGTTGTAACACTAAATTTTTACCATATTATTATTATTGAACTGCTTGAGGATTATCAAAGCTGTATTTTTTAGCTAGACCAACGAAGTTGGGAGGAAGTTATGTTTCACTCCCTGTTTGTTTGTTTGTTTGTGTGTGCGTGTTTGTTTGTGAATAACTTCCTGGCCACAATTTTAATCGTAGAGTAATGAAACTTGCAGGGATTAACTGTTATGTAAAAATAACTGGAATTGATTAAATTTTGGAAGGCCAAGGACAAAGGTGAAGGTTACGGTCAAACAAAATGCCTAATTCGCGTAATCAGCCATTTGTTTGGACATCGTTGTCACAGAGACTTCAAACTTGGTTCATATTTAATTGTATGAAAATCTACGCCAATTAATACATGTTAAGGCCAATGGCCAAGGTCAAATAAGGTCGAGAAATAAGCTATCACGGCGAAGATCTGCGCTCTACTGAGTGCCCTTCTATTTCCTCCTATTTTCAACATATTCAAGTACAGCTGGAGAAATTCAAATTGTCACAACACTCGGTTTCATTATAGAAGAGTGCAATATTAGTTAGGGTATTGGAACTCACATAACTGAATAGGTCTTTGCAAATGGGTTTGTGACCTATTGGAAACGTCCCAGCCTGGATATTTGCCGGACTGGAGTTTGGGTCTTTCTCAAGCTCAATTATTTCTTCTGGTTTCTGCTACCTCACCATCCTTGTGAGCTAAGGATGGGCAGGGGAGCCTGTAGGTCTACTTGCAAAGTCATCAGCAGCCATTGTCTGGTCTTCTCTGGTCTTTAGCACAGAACATATTTATATAAGGTCAGTTTCTGGGGCAGTTTCCCGATAACCAGGGCAATGTCATTGTCCCTTGCCTCTGCCAATCATGAGTGGCCTTTAAACCTTTAAATACACTTTTGAATTCCACATACTATTGGTAGGAACCGTTATAAAGGAAGTTAAGAGGTTTTAATAAAAAATATTCCCGTTTTGCTCCTTTTGTCATCTTAGCTCATACTGCTGCATTGAGTCACCGTCCATCAGGTAGTTCAGAAAAAAAGAGAGGTGGTGTTTCTGTACAAAGTTACTTGTTCGAACAGATCAAACAAATAACTCAACGTTTTTTATTGTAAGGTGATTCGAACGCTATTGGTGACAATGGCTAGCACAAAACCATATCAAAACACCTAATGCCTATAAAAGCTAAAAGGAGTTCAAAACTTCATTATAGATGAATGGATTGCCCCATAAATGTGAATTTCGTAATATACTGCTAACACCAATGGCCGTACACGCAAACATATTTCTCTTACACGCAAATATAAATACTTGAGTTCTTTTATTTCAGAATAGGTAAAAGT
>NC_090725.1:234218675-234233675 GCF_036898095.1 Palaemon carinicauda | reverse complement strand
GTAAATGTTCACCGTACTCTAAATGGCTTCAAATACTCTGTGTATAGAAAACCTACAAACGTAAATTCATATATTCACTATTATTCCAACCATAGTAATCAAGTTAAGAAGGCTACTTTTTCTTCTATGTTTTTAAGAGCCTTATGTATCTGCAGCCCGGAATTTCTTCAGAAAGAGTTTGAAAATATCTTCAACATATCCGAAAAATTGAAATACCCTAAATATTTTATTGAATGTGCTTTACAAAAAGCACAACGAACTTTTTATTCTGCAACTCCGAGAATGGCTTTTAATAATGATAATGTGCTCGTTTTACCATATAATGACCTCTTACGGAGGGTTCCAAGTTTTTGCAAGAATTTTAATATTTTTTTTTACATTTTCAAATACACTGAAAAGCATACTAATAAGGAATTCTCCCAAAGTTTCTCAGGGCTGCATTTATGGGGTTCCTTGCATGAACTACAAGTGTTTTTATCTCGGACAATCTGGGAAGGGCCTGGACACCAGAATTAAACAACATAAATATAGTGTGAGAACGGGACAAATCTCGAATGCTTTGTTTTTACACATTAATAATTTCAATCACATGATTCGTTGGGAGGGGGCAATAGTTGTTTTATATTGTAATAATATAACTCTTATAAATATAATTGAATCTGCTTTTATCAAACATCACAGTGACTTAATGAATGTAAGCCAGGGTATGTACAAACTGGACCCATTTGTTGTTAATGAGATTTGTAAGATTGTTTCTTTTTAATCACCTGTTGAACTGTTCTGTATCTGCTGTACTAGTTTTAACCGGACTTTGAATACTAGATTTTAGTTTTTTTCCATTTTTTTTTTTTTTTTACTTTGTTAGACGTTCTCTGTGTTTTTAGCATTGTACCTCGAAAATGTGTTGAAATAACACGAAAGCGCTCGGTACGCTTTCTTTTATTTTTCCTGTGGCCTTGGCTGAATATATATATATATATATATATATATATATATATATATATATATATATATATATATATATATATATATATATATATATATAACAGGTATGGTCCCTCAAAGTTTATTCAATAAGTGAAAATTGTTAACCCTCCAATTTTTAACCTCCCTAGGCTGCGACCAGCCTTAACTGACAAACTACCAATCAAACACTAACCTACTTACTTAAGGTCAACAGAAGCTTATTTCACACACATCTCCCACGGGTAATAGAAACCACTCTCTCTCTCTCTCTCTCTCTCTCTCTCTCTCTCTCTCTCTCTCTCTCTCTCTCTCTCTCTCTCTCTCTCTCTCTCTCTCTGTGAACATGGTTTGCAAGGTATGTCTGAAATTGAGAAAGGTTCTAATTGAGTGCGCTTCTGGAACAAGTAAGTGATGGAGGTGATAAGGCGAGTTTAAAAATTGAGGCATAAGGTACACTTTTCACAGAAAAGGGAGAGATGTGACTAAAGAACTGACAAAGGGCAAACAGAGGGTGGTTTACTGGTTTGATCATGTGATCATCACATAATAATTATGTGAGAAATAAATCATCATGAGGAAAAGCTATTTGTGTCATATCTGGACATAGACAAATTTTAATTTACCATTGGTAGAATTGACAATGAAGTTTTAAGATGGAAGTAAAGTGTGTGCTAGATCAGCTTGACTATGCAAGTAGGAGAGTGGCCGGTTTTACGTCAAAGGGGCTTGAGACAAAAGACTGGTATGTCTGCATGGCTGGTCAACATCTTTATAGGTGGAGTGATGCGAAAGATTGAGGGTAAAACAGAAAGGATACATGTACGAAATCGTAGGAAAGGAAAAAGCTGAGAAAGGGATGTGCAATGATTGGTATTCGCAAATGATACAGTGCTGGTTGAGAATAATGGAAACTAAAAAGCTGGTAAATGAAAATAATGTATTTTATTTTCTTTAAAGAGGAGGTTGCGAGTAAATGTGAGGCGATGAATATAAATGGTATTAAAGACGCTGTAGTTACGCATGTTAGTAGGGATGAGGGAAGAATTAAAGTTATTAATTTGTATACTTATCTAGGAGTAAATATAACTCCTTATGGCTAGGTAAAGGAAGCGGTAAGTCCTATATTAGAGGAAGAAGCAAGTAAGCAGGAATTGTTGATTTACCTCTTATTTATGGAAGTGAAGTATGATTGCTAAATTCTGATGGAAAAAATTGAAATGGATGCAGTTTGGATCAATTGCATGCTTATAATTGTGGTCTAAGAACTGATGGGGTGAGAAATGTAGAATCAATAAATAAGTTGGCATATCTGAAAGGATGAATTAGAATATTCTAGGTGATTTAGTCATATAAAAGTAAAAGAAAAAAAAATAGATTATTTAAAAGTAATATTTCCTTGCTCCCTATATAATACTAGACACGAGTTTATTATAATAATTGTTCAAATCAAATCCTTTTTAATCTGCAGAAATAGTTTGATGGAAATATAACAGATAACATGAACGAAGAATATTTGAAAATGACTTTTAGCGATATGAATATGGATACTTTTGTTTGATCTTAGATAGATAAAAGCCATTTTAAACTATAAAACGAATCTAATGTACGCTAGTTTCAGTTTTACATAGATTGAGATATGGATAAATATTACTACCCATTGTATTGAAAATATTACCATTTGCTTGGTATTATGTTACCAACTGTATGGTGAATAACTATGAGGGTTATTTACATACATTGTTTGTGAAAAGACTGTTTTGCGGAAATACTGTACAGGTTTATGACCAGACTGTGAATGTTTCCTGACAGGTTATATTTCAATTTATTCTTTTTGTAGTATTAGCACTTCTTTTTATATCTTATTCGAAAAGCCCAAGAATGAAAGGAAGTTTCAATCTTTACAAAGGTTATAAAGGAGTCATTAAAGCATAGAATTATCAAATTTCACAAAATGGGTTTTTCTCATTAGCCATCGATTTCTAGACCCTAGGAATTATGTCGATATGAGAAAATTGCACAGGACATCGTTCGTGTTACATATTATAGTTACATAAACCAATAAGATATACAACGTAAAAAATAGTGTTACATAGCATGGCAAGAACAAGTAACTTACAATATACAAAAGGTGGTATTTATATAACTAGAATCTGTTTGCGTTCTTGAACATACTATTATTGTATTATTTGTTGTTCCTATAAATGATTCCATGATTTCGCATAGAGGCTTACAACAGGATTATATTATTAATTTGAATAACACAAATTTTCAAAGGACATTCACCGAGTCACACTAGGCATTGTAGTTAACAAAATTAATAATCACCATGCTTAACTCAGGAATAGGTGTTTGTAGCCGCAAGACCACCAGTGCTATCATTAATTAATTTTAAGTTCACATAACCACTAAGAATATTAGTATCAAAGGACTTCTAATTCATAAACTTTGATTAATATTTTCAATATCCAACTCAAAATTCTAAAACATTAACATTAGTATCGGCAATTAGTATCTATCCTCTTTAGTTCCACACCCAAGCTTTGCAACATCCCTGATTCACCCATGTTCAGTATCCTGATTTTTTCTGTTTTAAATAACTGATACATTTGACAAAATTCGAAGTACATTCTTTCGTGTCATAGTCGCTAACATATCTTTAAAAACTCTGTCTTCATTTTGAATGAATGGATGATTTGTAATTATCTGGCATTATAACATCTTTATTTTGAACATACAACACTTCTCTTTATGACCAGTAAAAGTATGTTGGCACATACATATCATACGTCTTACGTAACGTATCGTAATGTAACTATCATGATTATCATGAATGGTTTTGTTAATTTAGAAATATAATTTTACAATGGTACGAATAATTCCTGCGGCCGAGTTTCTGACATGATAGAGCATAATTATCCTCTCCTTTACCTTGGTAGTATGTTGGCCAGGGCACCAGCCGCCCGTTCAGATACTACCACTAGAGAGGTATTGGATCCTTTGACTGGCCAGACAGTAATGCATTGAATCCCTCTCTCTGGTTAGGGCTTATTTTTTCTTTGCATACATTAACACAGAATAGTTTGGCCTATTCTTTACATATTCTCGTCTTTCCTCATACACCTGACAACAATGAGATACTTAACACTTCTTCACCCAAGGGGTTAATTACTCTACTGCAATTAGTTCAGTGTACCTTCCTCTTGGTAAGGGTAGATGAGACTCTTTAGCTATGGTAAGCAGCTCTTCTAGGAGAAGGACACTCCAAAATTAAACCATTGTTCTCTAGTCTTGGGTAGTGCCATAGCCTCTGTACCATGGTCTTCCACTGTCATGGGTTAGAGTTCTCTTGCTTGAGGGTACACTCGGGCACACTATTCTATCTTATTATTATTTTTTTCTTCCTCTTGTTTTTTTGAAATGGTGTGTTGGGCAGGCTTAATAGAAGGGCCATGGATGCCTGGTGGTTTATCAAGAGGTTGTCTTTTCCCTTTTCTGATTCTTTTTCTTCTTAAAACCATCCTTACTGTCCTCACTTCAGTTGAAGTGGCTATCCTGGAGGGTATTTAGCCTTGCATGGTGTATTGGCTCCTCCATGTTGACCAGTTTTCTGACTTTTTACTATAGTCTATGGGTATCATCAATCACTTTATTTATAATTCTGAACATATTGTTTTTGTTATAATTCTTGTTAATATAGTTTTTAAGTATGATGTGTCTTTTTTATTTCTATTAATTCTTATGCTCTCTGGAGACATTGAGCAAAATCCGGGACCAGTACGTCCTAGATTTCGTCAATGTCGTCTTCTGTATTGCAATATTCGTGGTCTTCATGCAAATATCCAAGACCTTACAGTTGCGTCCAGACAGTATGATATTCTTTTGCGCTCAGAAACTTTGGTTTCTAATATGAGGCACTCATCTGAACTCCTTATAACTGGTTTTAAGAAGCCAATTATGTTGAAACGTGATGCCATCCCTAGGGCCAGGGGAATGGCGGTGTATATTAGGACCGAGTACCCTGCTTCTCATAAGTCCTGCTATCAATGAGGATGTCATGAGATTCAGGTAATAAAAGTTTGAAGCAGGCATAACAACTTTAATTTGTGTTCGATCTACCGAAATCCAGACATGGATGATTCTATCTTCGATTGTCTTCTTACCAATATGGCTAAGATACAAAAAGATGATAGAAAGGCTTCTTTTGTCTTTGTTGGTGATTTTAATACTCATCATAGGGAGTGGTTAAGTTCTATCTCTCCAACCGATCGCCATGGATTAAGAGCTTTAGACTTTGCCTCTGAATCAGGCTGTGAGCAAATCATAAATGAAGCTACTCACAGGTCTGGTAATTGCTTGGACCTCGTACACACACTTCCTTGGCGTTATAACTAGTGAGGTTGGTTCTCCTGTCGGGACATCTGATCATGCCTTGATTTCATTAGTAGTGAAGACTGAGCAGCCTGTCCCTGATATATCACACTCTTGTAAAATTTATATGAAATCCCAAGCAGACTGGAATGGGATTTTGCATGATCTTTTGTGCTTGAATTGGTCACAATTATATAGTAGTGTAGATCCTGTTGTCCCTTTGAATGAGAATCTAGTCAACATAATTGATAGGCGTATCCCTTCTCGTGTGCTAAGGTACCGAGTGAAGGACAAACCGTGGTTCAATGATGATTGCAGACGTGCTTATTTGGAGAAGCAGGAGCCCTATCACCTTTGGAAGGGTAACAGATCAGATTTGACCTGGAACCACTATACTCAGCTTCGAGCTTTTGCTCAGAGAGTTTATGCCTCAACTGAAAAGGAGTACAATTTAACCATAAAAGAAACACTTTCTGGTACAACTCAGGAACATAAATGGTGGTCTACCCTTAAATCTGCACTCTTTGGTGTAGATACAACAGTTCCTCCTTTACTTAAACCAGATGGCTCAGTCACTCACTGTCCAATGGAAAAGGCAACCCTTTTGGCTGATGTTTTTGACAGTAAACAGAGTAATGAAAAACTTGAACTTCCTCATTCCTATTTCCCTGAGGCTAAACTAACTAGTTTAGCTTTTCGATCTTGGGATATTAAAACTCTGTTGATGGACATTGATGCTCATGGAGGTATAGACCCAAATGGTATTTTTCCTTTGTTTTTTATAAAGACTGCAGATTTCTTAGCTCCAAAGTTATCTGTTATTTTGTGCAAGTTAGCAAGAAGAGGAGCTTTTAGCACTTGTTGGAGAATTGGTAATGTTACTCCTCTATGTAAATGTGTTTGTGGTAGCTCAAGTCCCACTGATTACCGCCCAATTTCCATAACTCCCATATTATCTAAAGTTTTTGAACGTCTTCTGGCAAAACGTCTTAATAGGTTTGCTGAAGGTAATCATCTACTCCCTAGTTTGTAATTTGGTCTTCGTAAAGGCCCCTCTGAGTATGTGATACCCTTCTTAATATCTCCAATGTTGTACAGAAATCCCTTGATTGTGGTCGGGAAGTTCGTATGATTGGCCTTGATTTTAGACCTGCCTTTGACCGTGTTAATCATGAGGCCCTTGTTTTCAATCTGAAACAGTTGGGAGTGGGTGGGTCGTTTCTTAGCATTATTATTGATTTTTGAAGTAATAGATCTCAAAGAGTTGTTGTTGATGGGCACCATAGTGATTATAGGAATGTGATATCTGGTGTTCCATAAGGTAGTGTTCTTGGTCCATTACTTTTCATACTATATACAGAT
Source organism: Palaemon carinicauda (assembly GCF_036898095.1). Classification (NCBI taxonomy): domain Eukaryota; kingdom Metazoa; phylum Arthropoda; class Malacostraca; order Decapoda; family Palaemonidae; genus Palaemon; species Palaemon carinicauda. The sequence goes on along the minus strand of NC_090725.1, from coordinate 234,226,979 downwards.
GACATGTGGTTTGGCCTAGAAAACAAGGTGGTGCATATGCAGATGATGCTACTCTCTTTGCATCGGTTCCATCCCCTGAATGTAGATCTGGGGTTAGTCAATCCCTTAATAGAGATTTAGCTAAAATTAGTGCATGGTGCAAATTATGGGGTATGAAGTTGAATCCTAACAAAACTCAAAGTATGATTGTAAGTAGGTCAAGGACGGTGGCTCCTCAACACCCAGATCTCAGTATTGATAATGTTTCTTTAAATTTGTATGACTTTTGAAATTTTAGGTGTAATTCTCGTCACCAAATTTACTTTTGAGAAACACATTAGGTCTGTGTCTTCTTCAATCGCATAAAAAATTGGCTTATTGAGAAAGTCTTGCAAGACTTTCGGTGATCAATCTATTCAGAAGGAAGTGCTTTAATTCTTTCATTCTACCTTGTTTTGAGTATTGTTCTCCTGTCTGATCTTCAGCTGCTGATTCTCATCTTAATTTGTTGGACAGAAACTTATGGTCAATTAAATTCCTTATTCCTGATGTAGATATTAATCTTTGGCAATGCCATTCAATTAGTTCATTATGCATGTTGCATAAGACTTTTCATAACTGACCATCCTTTACATTCAGATCTCCCTGAACAATTCTATCCTGTTCGTAATACTAGACAGACAGTTAATTCTAATAGCCAGGCCTTCTCCATCATAAGGCTCAATACTACACAGTATTCTAGAAGTTTTATTCCAACTGTGACCAAGTTATGGAATGATCTTCCTAATCGGGTAGTTGAACCAGTAGAATTTCAAAAGTTCAAATTTGTAACTAAAGTTTTTATGTTGACCAGCCTGACATGAGTCTTTCTAAAGTTTATACATGACATATCTGTTTTGACGTTGTTACTGTTTTTAGAATGATTTATTGTTAATTTGTTCTCATCATTTATTCATTTCCTTTTTTCCTTTCCACACTGGGCTATTTTTCCCTATTGGAGGCCTTGGGCTTATAGCATCTTCCTTTTCCAAATAGGGTTGTAGCTTGGTAAATAATAATAATAATAATAATAATAATAATAATAATAATAATAATAATAATACATATATATAAGTACATATACATACATATATATATATACATATATATATATATATATATATATATATATATATATATATATATATATATGTGTGTGTGTGTGTGTGTGTGTGTGTGTGTGTGTTTGTATTTAAAGATATAAAAATAAACAATTTAAATAATCATATATAAGGAGCAATAACAAATGCAGCCGTTTCTACTCCACTGAAGGACAAAGTCCTCAAATATGTCCTTATTCATGTCTTCGGTTAGGCAATTTCATCACCACGTTGACCATTGCAGATTGGTGATGGTTTAAAACTTTAGTCTGATTATTCACAGCAAACCAACCTAGCATGGGTGGCCTTGACTAGTACAGTTTTGTAGATCATGGCGATACACAAACACTTTCACCACGTTAACGTATCCTCACTCAGAAAAAGGGAAGTACATCAATATATATACATATATATATGTATATATATATATATATATATATATATATATATATATATATATATATATATATATATGTGTGTGTGTGTGTGTGTATGTATATATATAAATGTATATATATATATATATATGTGTGTGTGTATATATATATATATATATATATATATATATATATATATATATATATATATATATATCCATCCATCCATATACCAAGGCACTTCCCCCAATTTTGGGGGGTAGCCGACACCAACAATGAAACAAAACAAAAAGGGGACCTCTACTCTCTATGTTCCTTCAGCCTAATCAGGGACTCAACCGAGTTCAGCTGGTACTGCTAGGGTGCCACAGCCCAACCTCCCACATTTCCACCACAGATGAAGCTTCATAATGCTGACTCCCCTACTGCTGCTACCTCCGCGGTCATCTAAGGCACCGGAGGAAGCAGCAGGGCCTACTGGAACTGCATCACAATCGCTCGCCATTCATTCCTATTTCTAGCACGCTCTCTTGCCTCTCTCACATCTATCCTCCTATCACCCAGAGCTTTCTTCACACCATCCATCCACCCAAACCTTGGCCTTCCTCTTGTACTTCTCCCATCAACTCTTGCATTCATCACCTTCTTTAGCAGACAGCCATTTTCCATTCTCTCAACATGGCCAAACCACCTCAACACATTCATATCCACTCTAGCCGCTAACTCATTTCTTACACCCGTTCTCTCCCTCACCACTTCGTTCCTAACCCTATCTACTCGAGATACACCAGCCATACTCCTTAGACACTTCATCTCAAAACACATTCAATTTCTGTCTCTCCATCACTTTCATTCCCCACGACTCCGATCCATACATCACAGTTGGTACAATCACTTTCTTATACAGAACTCTCTTTACATTCATGCCCAACCCTCTATTTTTTACTACTCCCTTAACTGCCCCCAACACTTTGCAACCTTCATTCACTCTCTGACGTACATCTGCTTCCACTCCACCATTTGCTGCAATAATAGACCCCAAGTACTTAAACTGATCCACCTCCTCAAGTAACTCTCCATTCAACATGACATTCAACCTTGCACCACCTTCCCTTCTCGTACATCTCATAACCTTACTCTTACCCACATTGACTCTCAACTTCCTTCTCTCACACACCCTTCCAAATTCTGTCACTAGTCGGTCAAGCTTCTCTTCTGTGTCTGCTACCAGTACAGTATCATCTGCAAACAACAACTGATTTACCTCCCATTCATGGTCATTCTCGCCTACCAGTTTTAATCCTCGTCCAAGCACTCTAGCATTCACCTCTCTCACCACTCCATCAACATACAAGTTAAACAACCACGGCGACATCACACATCCCTGTCTCAGCCCCACTCTCACCGGTAAACCAATCACTCACTTCATTTCCTATTCTAACACATGCTTTACTACCTTTGTATAAACTTTTCACTGCTTGCAACAACCTTCCACCAACTCCATATAGCCTCATCACATTCCATATTGCTTCCCTATCAACTCTATCATATGCTTTCTCCAGATCCATAAACGCAACATACACCTCCTTACCTTTTACTAAATATTTCTCGCATATCTGCCTAACTGTAAAAATCTGATTCATACAACCCCTACCTCTTCTAAAACCACCCTGTACTTCCAAGATTGCATTCTCTGTTTTATCCTTAATCCTATTAATCAATACTCTACCATACACTTTTCCAACTACACTCAACAAACTAATACCTCTTGAATTACAACACTCATGCACATCTCCCTTACCCTTATATAGTGGTACAATACATGCACAAACCCAATCTACTGGTACCACTGACAACACAAAACACATATTAAACAATCTCACCAACCATTCAAGTACAGTCACACCCCCTTCCTTCAACATCTCAGCTTTCACACCATCCATACCAGATGCTTTTCGTACTCTCGTTTCATCTATATATATATATATATATATATATATATATATATATATATATATATATATATATATATATATATATATTTATATATACATATACATATGTGTGTATGTGTATATATATACACACTAATACATACACAAACAAAGCAACTCCACTTTTAAAAACATTTCTGGCAGCTCACACGTCTCAAACTGTCGACGTACCCGTGCCAGGACATCTCGCTGCTGGGAGGAAGGACGCTCGTGACTGGTACAACGCATGAATATACACTATAAGCAATATCAGGCCGGATAGCGGATCGGGAATACGGTCTACCCCATAACCAAAGCAAAGTCCTTCAAAAAGAAGGTAACTGTGCTTACCCCAATACAAATGAAAAAAAAAACACGTAATAGAAGAATGTATATATATATATATATATATATATATATATATATATATATATATATATATATATATATATACACACATATATATATATGTATATACAGTATATATATATATATATATATATATATATATATATATATATATATATATATATATATATATATATATGAGGTACTTGTTCCTAGATCTAGAAGACATCTTTTTAATTCATAAATTAAAAAGATGTCTTCTAGATCTAGGAACAAGTACCTCATATATATATATATATATATATATATATATATATATATATATATATATATATATATATATATATATATATATATATATATATATATATATATATATATATATATATATATATATATATATATATATATATATATATATATATATATGAGGTACTTGTTCCTAGATCTAGAAGACATCTTTTTAATTCATAGCGATACTGCCTTATATTTGTAACATAAACTACCCCGGAGATTTCTTTCTATTTTAGACAACGCAGCTTTACTTTATACAGTCGTCTGTAGAATGTCAAATTTTAAAGCAATATCACTTACTTTTCATTTCAAAAGACAGAACTCTACATGATTCATAAACAATTATTATACAGAATTCAACGCTTTCTAATATGATATATACACATTTAAAAAGGGTGGTAAAAATTATAAATCTAAAACTTAAATTCAAATCAGTCATATAAACTAAGTAATTAGAAACTACTGACTGTGCAATGAAAGGGAGAGAAAAGCCATGCATTGAATGTAAAAAAAAAATGAAAAAAAAATGGCAATTAACTTTAAGCCTCAATTAACCTTCAAAACTAACACAGAATGAATGCTGGTGCAAAACTATAAAAAAGGCCATAGGTACATAATTGGTGATAAACACTACGCGTTTGGATGGATTTAAAGTACTTTCCACATACATACATGCATTAGTTACATGATTTTGGGGTAGATTTTTACTTTCACATCAATAGGAATCTAGCAATTAAAATGAGGATACCCTGCTATATTCTAATTTCCTTTCATACCGAGCTTAACCATTTTTAATAAAAAGGTTAGCTATTTCTCAAAATACTTATATGACTGAGTGTGATAAGCCTCTTCCTTGCTGCAGAGCAATTTTTTCAAGCGAATCAACATATCCATGAAATTTTCTGGCAGGTGTAGGGAATCAAAGACGCGAGGAAACCATAGCAGCTACGATTTATAGTGTTCACATTTCGTATGAATGAAACTGCCTTTTGTTTACTTGTCTCAACAAAGAGTACTACGTACTTTCAGAGTGATAGCAGCTGAAACTTTTCTCAATAAAATAATTCACTAGTGTGATAATAATTAATAGGTATATCCGAACGGACCTTAAAAAAGATCAGCAATAAATGATGAACTACTGTAAAAAGCTAGAATCTATATTCTTTTTTTTTTTTAAATAAAAGTGAAATCCTTTTCTACAAAGTAACTGACCCTTTACCATATCTGGTTATGTATATGAGAAACGCACACAATTACGTTCTTCCGTAACTACAGAAGGTAGCAATGTTACAAAATTATTTTTGACACGTCCTTACAATTTGTCTATTCAAATGGACATAAGAGGATATGCGGACACGTTAAGGATATTATACAGTATGTCTATAGAAGACTGGAAAGCGCCCCTCTCTACCATGGTCTGAACTTCTACTTGAAAGGCTATGTCCTCCACCGATCACCGAGTAAAGTACGTTGACCTCTCACTAAACTAAGAATAATGTTCTTATAATCTCTCTAGACTATCACAAACTGATTAAGGCCTGGCTAATGAGATACTATTATGAAATAAGTACAAAAAATTCCATGTGAAATAATTTTGGAACAGTATTAACTTAAACTTTCTTACACTAAATCAAAAGTAAAATCAACTACTACATATATTATATAGAGATGTCAAGTTCGTAGGATTAACATTTAGATAAAGTAACTGATAATTTATCAAAACTGAAGAAGTTGAAAAGCCGATTAAGAGCGATAGCTGTAATAACCAAATCAAATGACTATTAACTTAACAACCATTACGAAGAGCGTAACTCTGAGCTAGCTCGCAGCCCCTTCAGAAGTATTAATCCGATAAGTACTGAGGCGTAACAAATTTCCAAGTCATTACACGATCCACTACGTTCTTCAAAGAGGGAGGACCTAGAGGAAAGATCTTAGTATTAATTTCAAGAATACATATATATATATATATATATATATATATATATATATATATATATATATATATATATATATATATATATATACTTCAAAGATAAATCCTGACCCTACAATATAATCTAAAAAAGTTCGGAAGATTAAAGTTACATTCTAGACTCTTTTGTTTTGCTCCTTCCCCGAAAAAGTTGTGCTATACAAATATAGATTTGCAAGGGCAGCTATTATTATTATTATTATTATTATTATTATTATTATTATTATTATTATTATTGTTGTTGTTGTTGTTAATTTAAGAGAAATATTTTCAATTATGATAACAATTTACATAAGACTGATCTATTTTGACGTTGTTATTGATCTTAAAATATTTCATATCTTTATTCATTACTTATGAATAGTTTACTTGCTATTCCCTTATTTCCTTTCCTCACTGGGCTGCCAATTTGACAATTGTTACTGAATTGAAAACAGCTTAATAAATGTTTGTCTATTATTTACCGTCTACATTTTCAAATACAATTTCATTAAAAAGCTACTCGGGCTAGTCGCTATTTTCACCCCTGTATTGGATATACTATGCGTTTTGCATTGTAGACATGCACAACATGTGCATGACATGAATGAGCATCAGATTCATTATGTTCTAAGGATATGTGCGCATGTTGGTATAAAACCACAGACGTACAGTTCCGGACTGTTCCAACGGATCCAGTTTACTAAGAAAGAAGGGTTTCGGGCAGGATTTGTGTTGATAGCATTGATTAGAACAAGTAAATTAGAAAGGAACTAGAGACGAGGGTGAAGGTGGGTTGCCACTTTGAGGGACCGATTCCATATAAACTAAATTCAAGTGGATTATGCCTATTCAAAGCAGGACATTACATTATGCAATAGCCTAGTTCGAGCATATAGTTTATCAAATGGTCAAATATGAGTAAGTTTTAATTAAAACAAATTAGTAATTAAACGTGTCACCGACAAAACATTAACTGTGTTCACTCTTTTTCTCTTTATATATATTATATATATATACATATATGTGTATATATATATATATATATATATATATATATATATATATATATATACATATATATATACATATATATATATATATATATATATATATATATATATATATATATATATATATATATATATATATATATATATCACCAACCATCACTAGTCCACAGCAGGACAAAGGCCTCAAACATGTTTTCACTCGCGTTTGATTATGGTCTTTCTATAGTATTCTATACCCGCAAATTTTCCTGGCTCGTCAATCCATCCTTTTTCCTTCCTTTCACTGCATCGTTTGCAATCTTTTTTATCAATGCCCATCTTTTGTCTGTCCTTCGCATTACCTATTCTCCTTTCAATCGCATTATGTATTCTACCTATATCCATTTCTTTTTCTTACATGTTAAAACACCCTCTACTTCAGTTTCATCTAGTATACTACCGCTAGAGAGATATTAGGTCCTTTGACTGGCCAGGCAGCACTACATTGGATAGCTCTCTTTTGTTACAGGTTATTTTATCTTTGCCTACACATATACCGAATAGTCTGGCATATCCTTCCACAATCTCCTCTGTCCATACCTGACAACACTGAGATTACCAAACAATTTTTCTTAGCTCAAGGGGTTAACTACTGCAATGTAGTTGTTCAGTGGTTACTTCCCTCTTGGTAAGGGGAGATGAGACTTCAGCTATGGTAAGCAGCTCTTCTAGGAGGACACTCCAAAATTAAATAATTGTTCTCTAGTTTTGATTAGTGCCACAGCCTCTGAACAATGGCCTTTCACTGTCTTGGATTAAAGTTCTCTTGCTTTGAGGGTACACTCAGGCACCCTGTTCTATCTTATTTCTCTTCCTCTTGTTTTTAAGTTTTTAAAAAATTGTATTTTGAGTGGTTATTACTTCTGTTTTAATTTATTTATTTCCTTATTTCCTTTCCTCACTGGGCTATTTTTTCCTTGTTGGAGCCCTTGGTCTTATAGGATCTTGCTTTTCCAACTAGGGTTATAGCTTATGTAACAACAACAACAAAAATAATAATAATAATAATAATAATAATAATAATAATAATAATAATAATATCCATGTTTCCCTTTTCTGTCTCTTAATGCTATTCTTTCCAGTGCTTCTTTGCCAGAGATCAAGAATATACCCTCTTCGGTCTGCACAGTTGTATCAGTAAGTGACAAGGCGGATTACTTTCACTTCCTCCTTTCTGAGCTTTATGCT
>NC_090725.1:234206175-234213675 GCF_036898095.1 Palaemon carinicauda | reverse complement strand
GGATATACTCATTGTCCGCATTTTCAGATGATGGAGATACAAAATTTGTGGCAATGCTTGCCAATTTAGTAACATATTCTCTGTTGTAAGGAAATGGTGAATGAGTGGATACGTAGGAGTTGAAGTTGAGATGTTCACCATCCCTATCAGCAGCAGTAGGTTTACGGCTTGTATGTTGATCTGTATTGAAATCGTGTGTACCACAGAAACCTTCAGAGAAGGAACACAGTCTGTTTGTGGCAAAATGCAGAACATTTTTTACTGGGTTTTTGCACTTATTCCCTAACCATGAGCTAAGCCTCCTCTGGACTTGAGCATTCTTATTAGCGTTTGCCCAATTGTTTGGTCAATGAAAATACCAGACCAGAATCTATGGGATCGCCTAATTGTTCAATATCCTCCCGAAGTATACTTAGCCAACTGGGCTTTACTCATAACCTGTGGTCACTTCATTTGATCCATGTAGAGTCTTGAGGACTTATATGATGTATGGCTCCAGCGTAGAAAATCGGGATCATTCTTAAAATACACATTATGTGAAGTTTCCAATTCCCTGTATGTTCCGACTGAATGAAGAGCAATAAAAGTTTGACCATCTTCAATTACTAGATTCAGAGCTTCCCAGTTCTACTGGACAAAGATAGTTCTTCTCGTAGATCTTCGACTATACTATATTGAACACCTGGTTAGTCATACTATATTGAACACCTGGTTAGTCACACACTCTGTAAGACAACTCTTGAGTGAGGATGAGTGACTCGAAAGAATCCCATGAGCCATTCAGGCTTCATCAAGGTTTATGCCACTCAGATAGTTTAGGGTTGCAAGCATGGTAGCTATGGCTGATACAGCTGAAAGCCTGTAGCCGTGCAAGGCTCGTGCATAAGTATGACCACTGAGCATGTGCTTCACAGTTAGGTGCATGTACTATTTTCCATTGCTTACCCAAAATATACTCACTCATGATATGACCAAGAGCCAACGAATGGCATCAATAAATGAAATCCAGCCAGTCTCATGAAAATGTATGACAATCTTTTTTTAAGCCCCAACTCAATATTTTTTATTTATGTCAGGTTGTTCAAAATTGAGTTTCTCATTATCAAATTAGTTGGAAAACAGGTATTACACAGTTTTGTGAGCTGAATGATTAAAAAGATATATTTGTCGCCTCTATCTTGGATTTTGGGCTTCTACACATTTATATGACCATGGACTTCTGGGGACTTTGGGGATTTTGAATCAGTAGATTATAGAGTAGTATCCTTTTAAAAATCAGGTTTCTATCCTATAATTATTTTTTCCATGTGTATCTGTATTGCTCTAAGTCTATTACTCAATGAAGGAAGTTTCCCCTAGATCTCCTTACACTGGTGGCAAGAACCCAATACTCATCCCCCCCTAAAGGGGAAAAAAAAATTGAAAACTACCCCACCCCCATTTACCTTTTCGTAAGGATTACCAACACTGATCCTACAACAAACATTTCTTGCCTGGAAAACTAGGCCAGGTGAATAGTGTAGATATGTCAGTTAGGTGATAACTGAGAGGGGGAGGTGAATGCAACTGAAATTTTATTAAACAATCATTGAGTTATATACAGAGATGTGCGGGCAAGAAAATCATAAAAATTCAAACATGAAAAAGCATGAACTAACATGATAACAACAAGTTGGTCTATAACAGTGCAGGGAAGAGCGAGTGATAAGATTAAAAATCAAAACCGTTACAGCGTACGAGCGTGTATGAAACACGCGCTGTACAGAATCTGTCCCGAACTGTTCATCATTATAATAACAAGGTATCTGTGTCGTTTGAAATCTCTGTAATTTTAAAATACATACTTATTTATCGATTCCTCTTCGATGGGCTGTATGTTACGATCTTAAAATCGTTACAGGGTTTTTTAGTAAATAAAATAAATGTTTAAAAAACAACCCCTTAAAACATGGGAAATGAATACAAAAAGAAACTCACCAAAAAACACAACACATTTATTCATAAAACTTAAAAGAAAATTAATGTTACCTCTTTGGTTACTTTGACAAATCAAATCAATCAAAACACCAATAGAAAAGGGGAACCGTCAGTTAGGTAGAAATACTCAAGGAATATTTTTCTGCAGCTGCTGAGACGATACTGGTACGGAGACTTCAGGCTTGAAAACGTTGCAGAAGGCCGGCTGAAGTTCAGATGAAACTGGCACGATGACCAGATTCAAAGACGTCACAAAAAGGGTGGCATCAAGAAGGGACATCAGAGGTCTTCTCCTAGGAATTCGATGATACTGTTGAAGTAAGGCTTGAGAACGTTGCAGAAGGGCGGCTGAAGTTCAGATGAAACTGGCACGATGACCGGATTCAAGATGTTACAAAAAAGGGTGGCCTCAAGAGGCTTTGTTTACTTCCAAAATGCTGACGAAAATGAAGAGATGACAGGATTGCCCAAACAGGGCCGTAGTCGAATCTCGTCTTGCCTCGCTGCTCACACTTTGGGAATAGATATTTTTGTCTTTTATTATATCCTTTTAAAAGTATTGTATCTACCCATGACACGTTCCCCAAAAAGAAAAAAAAAATCTACTGATTTTACTTTTTTTTAAAGTCTGCAACGAAAAAACTCATCCATCCCCGAACTGACGAACATCTGCATGAAACTCCAACTTAACATCAGGAAAATATTCTCTTTTTTGCATTCCATTCACTAAACACTAAGCTTCAGAAAAAAAAAAAATAATTCGTTGATGAAAAATAAAAACCAAACAAAATCTTTTCTTATTCTGAAAAATCTTTGGAAAGGCTATCAACTATAACATTATTCTTTCCTTTTATATGAATTATCTTCATATTATATTGTAGCTCTAAACTCCAACACATGAGACGTTTATTCTTATTCTTAAATTTTTCCAAATAAACAAACGGATTGTGATCTCTATACACAGTTAAAACAGGACTAGTACGTACATAGATCTCAAAGTGCTGCAAGGCTGAAAGTAAATTTTTCAACAGTTGAACAATTTTGTTGAGCTTTATTCAGTTTTCTTGAATAATATGCCACTGGGTACTTCGTCCTATTCACTTCTTGCAACAAGACTCCTACTATACCAAAGCTTCTACACATCCCTCATTATATACAAAACTTCATCCCTTCTTAAAAAGATTAATCATGGGAGCGCTCATTTCTGAAAAATTGGGGAGAAATCTTTGGAAATATGAAACCATCCCGAGAAATCTCATGGCCTGCTTTTTAGTTGCTGGGATTGGGAAATTGATGATACCTTCTGTGTTCCCACTTTTAGGACAAATCTTACTAAGGCCCACTTTATGCCCTAAATAAGTGATATAGGTTTTCCCAAATTCGCATTTCTTTAAATTTAGTACAAGGTTTGCTTTTTCAAGGGCTGTCAGGACTTTACCTAAAATTTATAAATGTTCTTCCCAAGTTTCTGAAAATATAACAAGATCATGTAAATACACTACTAAGTTATCAATACCATTTAAAACTTTTTTTATTAATCTTTGGAAAGTACTGGCTGCATTTCTTAACCCAGAAGGCATTACTTTAGGTTCATAACTACCGAACGGTGTTGTAAAAGCAGATATTTTCCTACCTTGAAAGCTTAAAGGTACTTGCCAAGATCCTTTGGCCAAATCGAGCTTAGAGATGAATTTAGCATTTCCGATCCTATCTAAGCAATCGTCTATCCTGGGAGGTGGAAAACTACTTCGATTAGTAACACTGTTTACTTTTCTGAAATCAATGCACAACCTATCTGTTCCATCTTCCTTTTTTACTAGAAATATCGGAGAACACCATTCACTCTTGCTAGGAACTATCAAATCATTATCTAAAATATAGTTAATTTCCTTTCGTACTGAATGCGCCTTCTCTGGACTCAAATGATACGGACTTTTGTCTAATGGGGTTAGTGTGCTGTAACTCAATATCATGTTCTAAATGATTAGTTAAACCTAATTTATCACTAACAGTTTCTGGATAATTTAGAAAAACATTATGTAATTCACTCTGTTTTTCTTCTAGAGTTAAATAACTTGAAATTCTTAAGCACATCACAGTTTTTCTCAAAACTAATTTCTCGCTGCGACACAGTTATCACTGGTACTGGGCGTTCGTTGTATTTCTTTATCAAGTTTATGTGCAGCCACTTAGCTCTACGTCTACCCATATCAATTAAGTAATTCAAATTGCCCCTTTTCCCTAAAATAGGAAAAGGACCTTTGAACTTATAAGATAATGTGGGATCTTCTTTCTGAATTGATACTAAGACTATCTCCCAAAAGGAAATTTCTCTCCTTTGACTTAAGATCGTATCTTCTTTTAGTTTCCCCTTGGTTGTTGCTCTCGTTTTTTATTGCTAATTTCCAAGCCTTCCTTTAATTCTCCTTGTAATTTACTAAATTCTGAATGTAATCTTCTCTACTTTCTTGAAGCATTAATTTACACTTTAAAATTTCTAAAGGTCCTTTATCTGTGTGACCAAACAGCAACTCAAAAGGATTAAATCCTGTAGTGTCATTAGGTCCCAATCGTAAGGCTAACAAGACAAAAGGTAGTTTTTCTTCCAAGTCATGTTCAAAGTTATTACACAATATTCATAAGCAACTTTTTAATGTTTGATGGAAATGTTCTACAATCCCTTGCAGCTCTGGGTAATACGGCGTGGAAGTTACAAGTTTGATACCTAGCTCTTTCATTTTGTCTTTGAAATATTTGGACACAAAATTACTGCCATTATCACTTTGTATAATGCAAGGCAAACCAAACTTGCAAAAATAGTTCAATAAGCGTTTAACTACAGTTTTTGCATTGCAGCTTCTTACTGGGATTGCTTCTCGATAACGGGTTAGTCTGTCAATGATTGTTAATAGATATATATTCCCTCCTTTACTTCTAGGCAAAGGTTCAACTATATCAATTAATACATTCTCAAAAGGTTCTCCCACTGATGGAATATTACATAAGGAAGCCCTGGGAATTACTTGATTAGGTTCACCAGCAATTTGACATTCGTGACAGCTTAATATATATCTCTTCACGTCACTTTTCATCTTAGGCCAAAAGTACGTCTTACTTATACACTTGAAGGTTTTATCTACTCCTAAATGGCCTTGATCATCATGTGCTAATTTCAGAATTAATTCGCAAAACTTCCTAGGAATTACTAATTATTCTATAACTTCCTCTTTACTAACTGACTTGGGGCAAACATAACGACACAAAATTTCGTCTTTCAAATAAAAGGTTTCCTTACTAACATTATTGGGATCATCATCCAACTCACTTTCAAAAATTTGAGACAGTGTCTCATCCTCTCTCTGCAACTTAATCAGCTCATCTCTATTCAAAATGTTAGTGCCTAAACCATTGCAGTAACTATTACTTGAATCCACCACATCGACTACGTCTATGTCACTACTTTCGACAGCTACATCATCAACTTGGCTAACAGTGTCAACATCTATGGAGTCGGTCATCTCAGCCTCAATCTTGCTATGATCAACCTTACCGCCTCCATCACACACGTTCGAATCCTCGAACAAATTATGACTGTAGTTTATGTCTGTATCTAAACCTGACCTAGTTACTACCATTTTAGGCACTGGAACCTCACTTAAAATAGGATTCACACATCTGGATGTAATTAAATAATTACCGACAATAATGTCAACGCCGTCAACGGGCAAACAGTCTACAACTGCTAGTTTTACTTCTCTTGACACTCCCTGACTTTCCAAGCTCATTTTCGCCAAAAGGAAAACAAAGCAAGTATTCGGAAACCCACCTAACATAACTTTTTCTTTCTTACTGACTTTTGCCCTTGTTGGCGCACACTCTTTCTAAAAAGGGAAATGGCTGCTCCGGTGTCCCTAAGCAAGACAACTTCTCTGGAATCCCCTCCTTCAAGCGAAGAAACTACACCTTCACACAAAAAAATCTCCGTAAAATTTCCTAGTTTCTTTCATATTGTCATTTCGGCTTGACGAAACATTATTAACTACAGACACTGCATTCTTGACATTCTTCTCCTCTACTATACAATTCCTTGCTATATGCCCTTTCTTATTACATCGATAACAAATTATCTCTGAACTACTACCTTCCCATTTGCTCTTACAAAACCTGGCAGTATGACCTGGTTTCCACATGTATAACAATAATAATGATAATCATATTTCCCTGTATTACTATTGCTAAAACTAGTCTTACTATGTTGCATCTTACTAGAAGAAGGATTATTTTTCTTCATACTATCACTTAAACTATGAGTAAGACTGTACTCATCTGCCAACCTTGTTGCATCTGTAAAAGACTTTTCACGCCTATCTTCTATATATAGCTTAATGTCTGGAGGTATGTTATCTTTGAAGTTTTCTAACAAAACTAAGTTCTTGAGATCATCAAAACTATCTACTTCAGCGGAAGTTAACCAATCAAAAAATGATCTTTCTAATTCCTTTCTTTATTCTACATAAGTACTGCTCTCATCCCTTTTCAAACTTCTAAATTTCTTATGGTACGCCTCTGGTACTAACCCGTATGCACTAAGAACAGTTTCTTTCACAATATTATAGTCTTCACTTTCATCCTCAGACACAACTATACATAGAAAGTGACCTACCACTTAAGACTGACGATAAATACAAAGTCCACTTGTTTTTAGGACAACCGACTCAGGTCATTAACTTTTCAAAAGACATGAAATATTTTGTTACATTTTCCTACCCATACCTAAATTATCAGGATCATCGTTCAATGATGAATTAATACCCCGTCTGCTACCTGACACAATACTTCCTGGTCTGCTATCTGATGGACTATTATGAAGATTTTGCCTTAAACGAGCTATTTCTAATGCATGCTTGCAGCTGCTCGTCGTCTCTCTCAAATACTTCCTGTTCTCTCTTAAAAACATACTCACGGAATGGTAGACGTTGTGCTACCTAAATTTTCGTTTTGAGACGTACAACAATGCGTAGACTATAGAAATCTAATTTTGATGGCGTTTACCTGAAGCTATCAAATCTTTCGTAATCTCACTCATTCTGCTTCTTTCTATATTCTCCGTTTTAATTGGTTACGTTGTTGAAAATCCTGGCAAGGTCGCCAACTGTTACGATATTAAAATCGTTACAGGTTCTTTTAATAAATAAAATAAATGTTTACAACAACAACACCTTAAAGCATGGAAAATGAAAATAAAAAGAAACTCGAGAAAAACATAACACGTTTATCCACAAAGAAAATTAATGTTACCTCTTCGGTTACTTTAACTGAAAAATCAAATCAATCAAAACATCAATAAAAAAGGGGAACAGTGAGTAAGGTAGAAGTACTTAAGGAATAGTTTTCAGCAGCTGCTGAGACGATACTGGTACGGAGACTTCAGGCTTAAGAATGTTGCAGAAGGCCGGCTGAAGTTCAGATGAAACTGGCACGATGACCAGATTCGAGGACGTCACAAAAGGGTGGCATCAAGAA
>NC_090725.1:234161175-234193675 GCF_036898095.1 Palaemon carinicauda | reverse complement strand
ACAATTGTATAGCATTGTAAAGATATCCTCTGCAATTTTTATCATTCTTTCTGTATTGTTGTTATTTACATTTTCATCCTTTAAAGCAAACGTCTGTTGGTGTCGTGTTCAAAGTCTTCTTTTCATCAATTTGAAGCTTCTTCCCTCTTTTGTGTTTCCTCCATTTTGGTCTGATTGTGTTTACGAATGTCTTGGGTTTTTAGTTTGAAATTGTTTTGCTTAGTTCTGGTAATTCTATTACATTTCTCTTGAATTTTGTCCTCTTTTCCAATCTTTTCCTAAATAGGTTTTTGGTCTTTTCTGATAATCTTTCTTGATCTTGTTTAGGAACCTATCTCTTGGGTTGATTCCAATAAAAATTTGGGTAAATTACTATTTGTTTATTCTTTACTTGCTTCCATTTCATCATACAACTCAGAGTAACTATTTTGTATTGCTAAATTAAACAGATTTTTCTCCTATTATAGGAGTGTTTATTTACTTTCTTGAAATTGACGTTCTGATGACCATCTATTCTGTTGAAACTGGAACTTTAACGAAACACCTTTACCTTATCATACTTATTTCATTTAATAGTTAAATCCAGCAATTCTATTACTAGTCTTACAAAATTCTTCTATGTTACCTGCATGATTTTTATTAATAAGAAAACCAACTCCATTATATTTATTCCCTTCATGTACTCTGAAGCAAGAAATATAACACTTTTTTAACTCCTATAAAATTCCCCAGTTCTTCTAAATTCACTCAACCCTATTATAGTCCAGTTTATTTCTTTTAGCTTTTCTACTAACACAGGAATAGCTTCTTCTCTAGACAGGGTCCTGGCGTTGTATGTTGCAATATTCAGTTTCCAAATGTGGCCGGTTCTAGCCCAGAGATTTTTAGCACCCACTGCAGTGGGATGTCACTGGCCAGCACCTTGGGAAGTTCTTCCACTACTACAGAGGACTGAGGGCAAAGACGGGGTTGTGTTATTCATATCTGGGTTTTGGCCAAGTCTCATCACACACCACACTAGCCACTACGGAATTTCGTCTCATTGCTCACAGGAAACCAACCTAGTATGTGTAACCCTGACTACTATAGCTTTGCTGATCATGGTGATGTGTAAACCCTTTCACCAAGTTAAGGTATCCCCACTAAGAAAGGGATGTGTGTGTGTGTGTATATATATATATATATATATATATATATATATATATATATATATATATATATATATATATATATACATATATAAATATATAAATATATACATATATAAATATATACACATATAAATATAAATATATATATATGTATATGTATATAAATATATATAAATATAAATTATATATATATATATATATATATATATATATATATATATATATATATATATATATATATATATATTCATCATCTCCTCCTACGCCTATTGACACAAAGGTCCTCGATTAGTTTTCGTCAGTTGTCTCTATCTTGAGCTTTAAATCAAATACTTCTCCATTAATCCTCTCTTACTTTGCGCTTCATAGTTCTCGGTAATGTAGACCTGGGCCTTCCAACTCTTCTAGTGCCTTGTGGATCCAAGCTGAACGTTTGGTGACCTACTCTCTCTTGGGGAGTGCGAAAACCATGCCTAAACTATCTCCATCTACCCCTCACCATGATCTCATCCACATATGGCACTCGAGTAATCTCTCATATAGTTACATTTCTAAACCTGTCCTGCCATTTAACTCATAATATATCCTCCAGAGAGCTTTGTCCTCAAAACTGCTAAATCTATTGGAGATAGTTTCATTGTTATACCATTACTCATGTCCATGAGTAACACCGATCTCACTAACCTTATATATATATATATATATATATATATATATATATATATATATATATATAGTTTGATTGTATATATATATATATATATATATATATATATATATATATATAGTTTGATTATATATATATATATATATATATATATATATATATATATATATATATATATATATATATAGTTTGATTTTTATATGTAACTTCAGGAGATTTGATTTCTAAATTTTACTTAACCTATCCATTGTCTGGTTTGCTTCTTTCACTAAACTCTAATTCTAAAGATCCTGTATTGGAGTTTATAGTTCATAAATACTTAAATGATTTTACCATAAATACTTAAATGATTTTACCTCGTTAATCCTTTCTCCTACCAATGATATTTCATCTTCTATCGCATACTCCGTTCTCATCATCCCTGTCTTTCTTCTATATATCTTGAGCCCAACCTCGTGTGATATTTCCTGAATTCTGGTAAGCAAGCATTGCAAATCCTGTGGTGTTCTGCCAACAAGGACAGCATCATCACCATACTCTGGGTCTGCTAAATCCCTATCATCAATCCAGTCCAATCCTTCTACACCATCTCTGACCGTTCTACGTATCACAAAATCCATGAGGAGGATAAAGAACATAGGTGACAACACATTCTCTTGGAGTACTCCGCTGTTCACTGGAAATTCATTTGATAAGATTCCATTAACATTAACTTTTCACTTGCTATGCTCATCAACAGACTTAATGAAATTTACATATTTATGTGGAATTTCATAATAACGCAGGACTCTCCACAAAATTGGCCAGTGCACACTATCAAAGGCTTTTTCATAGTCCACAAATGCCATCAAAAGGGGATCTCTATACTCTACCCATTGCAGTACATCATGTCTCAAAATTAAAATTTGGTCATTGCAACTTCTACCTTTTCTAAATCCTGCTTGTTCATCTCTCAGCTTTTCATCAATCTTTCTCTCCAATCTCTTTAGAATATGCAAACTATATATCTTTATAACAACTGACGTAATTATTGCAATCAGTTAGGTCTCATTTGTTTTGCTATTTTCTCCAACACCCCCAAATCCCATTCATCAGGTTTTGCCTCGCCATGCCACATTCTACAAAATAATCCTGTAAGTAGTCTGGGAGTTACTTCATTTTCGGCCAGTATCATTTCGGCAGTTATTCCACCGTATCCCGGGGCTTTCCATCTCTTTAGTTGTTTTAGGATAGCTTTGACTTCAACCCTACTAAATTCATTCATGGGCACATCAAAGTCTTCACCAGCTTCATGGATATCAATCAAATTATTCCCTTCATATCTTCTAATCATAATCTCACTATAGTGTTCCATTCAACGTTTTCTTCTTCTGTTGCTCTAACAGAACCATCTCACTTTTTGTATGCTTATATGCTTCTTCGTCTTTGCCCCAGTCGAAATTTCATTAATAATTCTACGAGCAATTCTTACACCATAGCCACTTCCTGAATTCATGGCTTTGTCAGCTACATCCGCTTTACTGTCTAAATATTCTCTCCAGTCATTCCTTGCTTTTATTTTGACATCACTGTCAATACAAGGATAATTAGCTTGCCCAACCTTGTAATTTTCATTACTTCCCCCGAAAACTTTCTACAATGAATTTTTCTCTTTGTCTCCTTTTTATAGTATCCCTAGTATCATTTGATACCCTTGACTTTCTCCTTGTAACTGCGAGTCCCAAGACTTCACTACAAACAGGCTGATATATGTTCCTAATATATGCATATGTGTATATATATATATATATATATATATATATATATATATATATATATATATATACATACATATATATATATATATAAATATATATATATATATATATATATATATATATATATATATATATATATATATATATATATACACACACACATATATATATACATACATATATATATATATATATATATATATATATATATATATATATATATATATATATATATATATATAAAGAAATATACACGCAATATATACGTGATTATGCCTGTGCATGTGTTAATTCTAGCAGTGATCATATAAGTTCTACTTATCCTCAAAGAAAAAAAAATAATTTGGAAAATTTAGTATAAAGAACTCTATATGACGGAATAGATTATGTGAACATTATTCGAAAACAACTAATTGAAAACAATTATTCGAAAAAACAGCTTTTCGAATGGAAACTTATTCTAAAGGAAATTATTAGAATGGAAAATTATTCGGAATGATAATCATTCGAAATGCAAAATTCTTTATTCAAACAAAGATGTTGGAAATGCAAAAATCCAAGTACATAAAAGAGAACTCTTTTATACAGAAATCTCATTATCAAAATAAATTCATAAGAGAAAAAAAATGACTCATAGACGAAAGTTATGCGGTACAACACGCAAATACTTGAATACTGAATACTCGTCAAGGTTTGCCATTAATTTTTTTAGCCTTTTTATTCAAATCACGGTATTTCTTGGAACTCTTCATATTTTTTCTGCCTGCTCTTATTTTCGTAATATGAATACCTTGCAAATCCTATTCTCTTTTATGACCGTCTGAGAACTTCCATATTGTAGGATGATTAGATGACATTAGCTACCCTCTGCCATCCTTCAAGAGCGTTGTTAGTCCTAAGCAAGTCAGTAGTGACTCTCAAAACAAGACCACAAACTTATTTCAAACATAGGACTACATCCACGAATCTTCAAAATAATGTAAAACAGGATTAACAATTGAAGGATATATATTTCAATCTAATTATGTTTCAAATGATTCAGTAACTTTGTCTACGGGGACAAAGACTAGGGCGAGCACCATTCGAATTTTTAAAACAAAATTTGGATATGTATCGTATCTCACTTTTAGACCACAATCGCCTATCTTTCGAATAACTATTATTTCGTATAATTGCCCTATCGAATAACTTTCTTTCCAAAAACTTTCCATTCGAAAAGCTGTTTTTCGAACAATTGTTTTCGAATCACATTGTAAACCAAATAGCGCAATACATCTTGGAAACCTGAGACACAGGACCTGTGGATCCCTGTCGAGTGAGACATGAAAAACTTAACATGAGATCCTTCTGTTCAATAGAGTACGGTACGTAACTCCAGCAAAATTATATTAGTGTGTATATCTGGCTTAATTTAAATTGATTTTTTTAATTAGGGAAGAGTAGATGCTATGAATAGTGAAACTGATCTTTTCTCCTAAAGGCACTGTAAAAAAAATTGTCAGAATCCATGTCACAAGAAAAGTATTGAGATTTTGAATAAATGACGAATAATCAGAGATCAACCCAATATATTTCAATTGTATTGAGTATTCCGACTACATAAAATTACGAAAGGAAATTATTTTTTTAAAGGTCAACCAGCCAGAAAACCCGCAAAAGATTCTCTCAAGTAGAAAACTAAGGAGAACATCTAAAAAGGGATAATTTTATGAAAATGAAACGGAAGTTTGGGAACGGATGGCAATAAGAAAGGAATGTTACAACGGAATGGAAATGTATGTAGCGTGATATGTAGGAGCTCTGACTTTACTGATACGGAATTATATCCAAATTTATACAAAGGAATTGAGCTTAAATGTGTTGCTGTTCTTGAGAAACTAGCTCCACAATGTACTTGAATGTCAAAAACTCTACTCTATGTTTTACGAAGTTTTCATGATACAAAGCTATGACATTAACAAAAGTTTGACTTGCAATTCTTAAATGTCAGTTTTATGACTAAATTTATCTCTCTCTCTCTCTCTCTCTCTCTCTCTCTCTCTCTCTCTCTCTCTCTCTCTCTCTCTCTCTCTCTCTCTCTCTCTCCAAACGCTAACACAGGCAAACATTACTCTTTCGAAATCATTTACTTCATACTTTTAAAGGTATTTTACTATTTGCCAAGACTAAATATCATCATTATCACCAGTGTACCCATCACGTCAAGATGTCAAAATGACGGTAAATAACTCTAATTACATCTCACGAAATTTACTTGTTCAAATTCAATGACTCCTGAATGCTACTATAAGTAGAAAAGTTAAGGAGAGAAAGAATTGCTTTTGCCTTGACCCCAGGCTGTAAATAAAAATGATCGCAGTAATAACATAGGAAATTATTTTTGAAGTGAAAGGTATTTTTTAAATAAAAAAGGCTCGATTTTATAGAGCAAATAGGAAAAGCCAGCCTCAACGAGTGAACTTTATTACAAAAGGCTCCTTGTTAAAGATGAAGTCCACGGGATAACAGTTATACATAACAAAAGGAAAAACTGCTATATTTAAAGGAAAAAGCAATTATTAAAAAGGAAAATTCAGTTGAAGGGCCTTTAAAAATCACGAGTTTATAATTTTTTCAGAAAAAAATAACTGACTAATATATGGGTTTAATGGATAATGTTTGTCAAAGATTGTTTCAACCACATCTGACATTCAGTAGGGGAAAATCCGAGCACTCCTCTTCAGTTCTTGAATTCTAAAAATAAAATAAGATATTGGAAACAGTAAAACAATAAAATTAATAATTTTTGTACTATATTTACAATAAAAAGTAACTTCAATACGCAAGTATAAGAATAAAACCATGTAGAGATGAAACAGAGGAAAATAATTTTACTTAAACTACACATAAGCTTGAGCTAAATCTGAATTTCTTTGAATACGTAGCGCTACAGTTCTTGAGCCAAATTATATAGGTGAAACAAAAAACTATAACCCCCACTTATTGGCGATTTGGCTATACATGATGTCTTATCATTAGGGTTTTCGGTCCTCTTTCACGCCATTTATATGGTTCTGCCATACAATTATCTTCAGTAATATTGAATCGAGGGAAATTTATTTAAAAGATGTATAGCCATTCCCTCGCATTGAAAACTGACGTAAATGACTACAAATTATTTTTCTATCTTTCTTCATTATATCCTACGTCACCTCTCGTAACCGAGGAGCTTCCAAAATTAAGGAATCAGCCCTTCGCTAAAAATCAGAAATTAGTTACAGACTATTAATTCATTTTAATGAGCAACGTTCATAATATTGGGCAAAATATATTTGAAATAGCTTGCGCAATGCTTCGAGGGTGTAAGTAGCCATGGGCGAAATAATGACGTCACTAGAAAACTGTGTCTTTCCCTTCTACTTATAAAAAGAATGAGGATGTGTCAACTTCAGTTAGTTTACCATAATTTTAACAGCTGTTATTCCCGTAACCATGTGACGAGAGAGAGAGAGAGAGAGAGAGAGAGAGAGAGAGAGAGAGAGAGAGAGAGAGAGAGAGAGAGAGAGAGAGAGAGAGTTAAAATTTTAGAAATATTTCATCAATAAAGGGTTTTACAGGGGAAGTACGCGAGCAAAAATATCTGAATGGTCAGCACTAATTTTTACAATGAAAATCAATGAAAATATATGATGTACCAGCACAGCAAATAATAGACAGACAGCTATGAGTAAAATCAACACATAAATAGTTAACGTATATTATTATGATCATACTAAAAAAGCGTTGTAAAAACAACAAATATGTTACAGAGAATAAAACTGCAGTAAGTAAAAACAATTCAGGAATAATAAAAATGTAATGTTATGAACATAAAATAGAGATAATACTGCTACTGACTAAATCTGCAATGGGCAAAAACGACTCTTGAATATCAAAATGAATTTTTATGAGGATCATAAACAGTGTTACAAAACAACACATAATGCTGCAGTAAGTAAAACCGACTGTAAATAGTAATAATGCATTACTATGAGCATCATAATACCTATTTCTAGGCGCTAAACCATAGTATAAAATATTACAAAATACCTTTCACAGAGAAACTAGAATACTACATACTAAGAGAACATCAGTGAGGAAAATAAACTTGTATATAATAGCCATTATATGGGTAAGGATTATCTAAAACTAATTTCTATAATTATCAATTGAAAGTACAGTAGTGCAAACCAAAGTAATTTCAATAAATACATTGAATATATCAATTAATAAAAATTACATTAAATAGAACCATTTAAAATTAATTCCTGAAAATTGCTATTAAAAGTGGTAGGAGAATTAGCTTGCTTGATAATAAATGATAAGGAAAGAACTGCATGCTTTAGAAAAAGAAGAGGGTAATAAATCGAATATTCGGGAAAAAGTTACGTAAGAAGTTTCATAGTAAAGGGGAAAACTGTATTTGGCATAAATAGACCTTGGAAAAGCTTACTCTAGAATTAACACAGAGGCAATATGCAGAAGGTTTAGATTGTAGGGTGTAGATCAGGCCTCTGCAACGGGCGACCCTTGGGAAATAGCCAATAAATAAAGACTAGGATTTAAATTTATCTAGAATTAATCATAAATTCTTAAAAGTTTGGATGAGAGAGAGAGAGAGAGAGAGAGAGAGAGAGAGAGAGAGAGAGAGAGAGAGAGAGAGAGTTTGTCACATCAATAAACACTATACCAAATAACACATACATTAAGAAAGTATTACAGGTGTAGTACACGAGGAAAAATATTTTCCGCACAAAACTATCTAGATGGTCAGCACTAATTTTTACAATGAAAATCAATGAAAATATGATGTACCAGTCATCAAAGTTATGTGAGTAATGTAATTAAATCCTCCTTATAAAAAAAATCAAGTTTTTTTCCGGATATTGGGGACGGTTTAAGAATGGTTGTTCGAGTAAATTCAAATATAAGCCTTTCAGGACTGTAAAGTTTTAGTATAATTATATGAACTGAATATGGGACGTGAAATGCTTAATGTTTGTAAATTATACTATGCTCTTTATGGTGAAGAAAAACTGCAAAAGATGGTAAAACGGTTTGAACGCATGTGCAAGAAGAAATGTGAGAGTAATGATGGTAAATGGGAACCGGGAAGATGGAACATTGAATACAAATATGTTTAATGGAAGATTGAAAGTGATAGATTCAAGTAAATATCTAGAAGTACATTTAATAGGTTATGGTAACAAAACTGACCTATTTAGAATATCATGATGTGCATCAACGATGAAAGAGAATATAGTTATCAATGGAAGCAAATGTGGGAATTGAATTGTGCATATTTAATGCAAAGAAAAAAAAAGAAGTCATTGCAAGTGTTTAAATGAACTTCTTGCATAATAACTGTGGTATGAGAAGATCTGATAAGAGGAGAAATGTGGATATATGTTACAGAAGTGATCAAAAAGTTAACATGGGTCAAAAAAAGTAGATTAAAGTAATTTGCGTGGTTCCAGCATGTGCAATGAATGAAAGACAATATATGAGACGAAATAGAGTATAGATTCAACATGTTAAAATGTCGGACGGCAGAAATGCCTAGAAAGGGTTGGATATATAGTGTTAAAAGAGATACTGAAAAGGAAAAGATCTAGAAATCCACGAAGTGCAAGTTAGCATTTAAGAGGAGGGGATGATATATTATGTGAAGGGAAGTTCGATGCACTGCCGGTAAGCATTGTTTATACCTATATAAAGAAACTAATGATATGGAAGTTTTATTCTACACCGGGCTCATCCGAATCGATTGTTTAAAGATGAATATGGATTGTAATCGGACTTACTAATGTGTCCCATAAGACCCGATACTGGAGCCTAGGACATTCAGAAGGGCAAAATGAAAAGACAGCTTGGCCCGAAAGGTGGCTTCTATGACCCTTAATTAATTAAAGCCTACAGCGTACTGCTAAATTAAGGTGCACTGGCGGCAATAGCCGCTAACGGGAAACGATGAACGTGGCAGTGTCTGTTATGTTGTTTTTCTGGAGCCACCCCTAGTAGGAGAAAGAGCTTAATGCTGGAAAAAAATAGGAGGATAAATGCAAACGGTTAGTCTATATGTAGATATTTGTCTATGCAGGGACCTAC
Source organism: Palaemon carinicauda (assembly GCF_036898095.1). NCBI lineage: Eukaryota > Metazoa > Arthropoda > Malacostraca > Decapoda > Palaemonidae > Palaemon > Palaemon carinicauda. The sequence continues at coordinate 234,183,974 of NC_090725.1, read as the reverse complement.
ATACAGATATGCAATGTGTATCATTTATATCGACTATCAAACAGAAAAGTAAAAGAGCATTCATGCCAATTCGGATTTTGGCTAATGTTAACGATAAAATTTCATATCAAATTTTTCCTCTAAAGGCCTTTCATCCATGGTATAAAAACCATAAACCCGAAAATCATAAAATACGCTTAATGGAAACAAATATCTAAAGTTAAAATGTGTTTTAGAAAAAAAAAATAAGTTCCATGTCAAAAATGTGTTAACTGCTGAAAACAGACACAAAAATTAAAGAAAAATCGTTCAAACAAACTAGAATGAAAAAAAAAAATTACTTTCAATTAATAACTAGAGGAACTTTTCGAAAACAGATCGAAGGAAACAAGCACAGTTTTGAAATATGTTAAAAATCCTGAATCCTTCTTGTAAATACTGTGCAGTGGCATCAGTTACGTATTAACTGATAAGTGAAGTGAATGTAACTGGTTTTATTTCTACAAACAGCTAAATTTTATAACGAAAGTTTCCGTGAAAGGTAGAAAAATTAAAACAGATTGATACAAGTGCATACATGCATTAACAACTTAACAGTGCGAGGGGAGAGCGATAACAATAGTATATAAAAAAAAACTGAAATAGTGTTAGTGCACGACCGTGTGATATGCATGGGGTACATGGCTCAACCCATAAAAAAGACATACATGTGAAATACGGCGCCCTGCTCTTGAGAGGCATGGTGTAGGCCCGTCATCTGGCAGGAGATATGCAGGTTTTAGGCGATCAACGGAGAGACAGTCTTTTTTGCCACACATGTTCAGGAGGAATGCTTTCGACGTACAACGGATCACGATGATAGGGCCCATGTAAGTGGGCGTTAACGGTGGCTTGCTAGTGTCGTTGCACAGGAAAACATGTGTTGCCTAGTGCAGATCTGTCAGTATGTGTTGCTTACCTGGGGACTTGTAAGTCTGGCGGCAAGGAGTAAATTTTCCCACAACGTGATGTAGGCGCTGGAGATAGTTGGAGGAGGTAGCAGACAGAAAAAATTCGGTAGCGACGACCAACGGGTCACCATACACCATTTCAGCTGCCAAGACATACAAGACACCTTCAGGAGTGGTCCTTAGTCTCAGGTGGACCAAGGGAAGCTGGGTAAACCAGTTGTAGTCCTCAGAGTGGGACATCATAGCTGCTTTGGGGGTACGATGAAAACGTTCATCCATAACGTTGGCAGCAGAGTTGTATGTGGTTGTTTGATAAAGGGTGATACCCAGAAGATTTGATGAAGATGTCAACAATTGAAAGGTGAAAGTGGTACCTCTGTCAGAAGTTATATGCTCAGGGATACCAAATCTGGCTATCCATCCTGAGAGTAAGTCAGATGTACACAAGGTAGACATTGCAGTTTCCATGGGAATAGCTTCAGGCCAAAGAGTGGAGCGGTCGATTACAGTAAACAGGTAACAATGTGCTTGTGATGTGAGTAGGGGACCTACAACAACAATGTGAATGTGGGCAAAGCGCCGCTGAGGTTGAGGAAAAGTGCCAACTCTTGAATTCGTGCGTCGAGGTACTTTTGAGGTTTGTCATGAAGTACAGGCGTGGACCCAATACTTAGCATCCCTAGAAATGCCAAGCCAAATGAACTTGACTTCAGCAGCTGGGCAGTAGAATGTTCGGAGGGATGAGAAAGGCAAAGAATGAAATCAAATACCTGTTAACATATGGGAGAAGGTATCCGCGGTCTAGGTCTACCAGTGATGCCATCAGAGGAAGGTGGCGTTGGAGTTGTCAAGAGGAGTGTCTTCCCAACAGAGGGATGTGCAGGATGTCCTACATGCTTGGTACTCTGAATCTTTTCGTTGGGCTTCTGCCAAGGCATTATAATTCAATCCCATGTGGATTGCACCCAATGTGTTTCTTGACAAGGCATTGGCAATGGGATTCATTTTCACAAGGACGTGCTAAAGAATACAATTGTACTCAGCCACGGAGAGAGATGTGGGCGTTGACGGGCAGACCAGGTGTCGGACTGTCGAGTGAAGGCATGCACCAGAGGCATGTGCTCAACGAATGACGAAGGGCGTACCTTCCAAGATGTGGCAAAAGTGATGCACAGCCAAATTCACCACCAGAAATTCACGGTTGAAGGTAGAGCAGTCGGATTCCGCCTTGAATAGTTTCCTTCGGAAGAAGGCCAATGGTCGAGGCGAGCCATTGACAACTTATTCGAGGACTGCCCCAATAGCGACATAGCTGGCATCGGTGGAGAGGAGGAGAGTTGCATGTGGCATGGGAAAAGTAAAAGCATGGGGCATTCTTCTTGAAGGGGACCTCACTTCAGGTCTTTTTCCTTGCCCTTGAGGGAGGCGTAAAGGGGGGCAAGAGTGGCGGCGGTGGCTGGCAGGAAACGGTGATAATAGTTGATCATGCCCAAGCAATCTTGAAGTGCTTTCACAGTCGAAGGTGTTGGGAAGTTTTAAATGGCGGCTACCTTCTCAAGAGAGAGGATGGACTCCTTCAAGAGTGATGCGGTGCCCTAAGAACAATACTTCATTGGCACCAAAGGTACACTTGTCGTACCGGACTACAAGACAATTCTATTGAGGTTCCCTAAGATGCCATCCATGAGATGTTGAAAAGTGGCTCCTCTTAGTTATCATTAGATATAAAGTAAATAAGGTTTTCACAGAAACACTTGCATAAGTTCTTAAGCCATATAATGAGTGAAAATAATCAAAATATACGTAATACACTGGAAGAGCTGTGAACAGTGGCGGGCTATGGGAAAGACTGGTTGCAATAATACCAGATAATTAAAATATGAAATGCATGCCACATGAGATTATATAAATGCTACATAGTATTCCCTATGCTCCAATAAACGAGAATACTTGCATACATGTATTCCTAACACAACATATATGCTAAATGTGTATTAGCAATAAAGGTACATATAACAATGATAATCATACATATATATATATATATATATATATATATATATATATATATATATATATATATATAATATATATATATATATATATATATATATATATATGTAAATAATTATAATGATAATCCATCACCTCTCCCTCCCCTTTGCATTCAATGAGCTATATGAACGGGTATGGCGTCTAGGTGAGCGCCAGTACTCAGCTTGAGTGCCACTTTGCTGTTGTTGACTAGTAACAGGGACAACATCCCTCTTCTTTGGAGATTGCTGTGTCTCGTCAGGCAAATGTGAAGGAGAATGAGGTACAGGGCGTAAGAAACGGCGGTTACGCCATAATATTCTTCCTATGGGTAACTTCACATGGTAGTCTCATGACCTACTGATGCCCATAATAATGCCAGTCTTATCCCATCGCTTGGAGATAGGGTCTTGGATACGGACATTATCATTGAGTTTGAGTGGTTCCAAAGGGTGTGCACGGCTGTCGTACCTTATTTTGGCTGCTTCTGTACGTGATGCTACACGAAAGTCATATTCATTTGCTTTTTCTTGCCACTTCTGCTTGAATGATGATGCATGGGCTGGGATGCATGATCGAAGGGCTTGGCCATATAATATCTGCGCTGGAGAAAGGCCAGCATAGTTGGGAGTATTCCGTATTTCTAACAATCCTTTGTCAAAATCCTCGGCGTCGATGTTCCCAGAAGGTGCTACTTTTAGGATAAAATGTTTGACCTTCTTCACGGCTGCCTCGGCATGGCCATTACTTTGGGGATAGTAAGGTGTGGATATCACATGTTGAACGCCCCATCGGGTTAAAAAATTCTTGAATTCTGAGCTTGTGAACTGAGGTCCACCATCTGTCCTCAGCCTTACTGGAACACCCAAGTCTCGGAAGATGTGGCTGAAGTGTCGTGTTGTTACTTCCGCTGTAGTATTGGTACCAAATTTTACAACTACAGGCCATCCAGATAGTCTGTCTACATAGACCAGGAAAGATTTCCCGGCAACACTGAAGAAATCAGCCGATACTGATTCGAAGGGACGAGAGGGGTTTTCGTTGCATAATAGTGGTTCCTGCTGTTGGCTTGGCTGCATTAACTGACATAGCTCACAGACATGGACATTATTTTCTATATCTGAATTAATACCAGGCCAATATACAGTCTGTTTAGCCCGACGCTTAGTTGCCTCCACTCCACAATGGCTGTCATGAAGGCATCTTAAAACACTGCGTCGCATAGCTAAGGGAATTACTATTCGGCTACCATACAGGACAAGGTCGTCATCGGTGTATAAATCCTCCCTTATTTTCCAATAGGGTAGTATCATTGTGGAGATTGTAGCGGAGACTGGGGAATCCGTTGGCAACGTTCTGGAGAATTCTTGTGTACAAGGGGTCCTCACGTGCTGCGGTGCAAATCTCTTCCAAGATAAGATCTTGTGTATCTGTTGTCTTCCCATCTGAAATTGCATCCACAGTCTTGGCTACTACACTCTTAAGGGAAAGATGGGTTTCACTATTTAACATATCATCTTCAGACGTTGGGTGGCTCACCTGGGAACGTGAAAGAGCATCAGGGATGCAATGTTCCTTGCCTTTACGCCATACTGCAGTGAAGATATTGGGTGAAATTTTCTCTTTCAGACGCTGAATACGTGTGTTTTCTATTGCCTCCAATGTATATGTATTCGAGATGGGTATAAGGAGTCTATGGTCAGTCACCAATGTGAAATGGGGCAATCCAAGTAAGTAATGGCGACATTTATTCATAGCCCAAACTGAAGCTAAACATTCTAGCTCAATGGTGGCCCACCTAGTTTCTGCATCAGCCAAAAATCTTGAACCACACTGGACCATGCGGAAACGGCCTTCTCCATGGTCTTGTAGAAGTGCATATCCTAAACCATATAAACGAGAAGCATCCGTTTGTAGTACGGTGGGTCATGTCGGGTCGAAGTGAGCTAGCACCGGTGGCTGAGAGAGAGCCTTTTAGACACTGGCAAAGGCGGCATCATGATCTGCTGTCCACATGAAGGATCTCTTAGGGCTCAATAGCGGCCGGAGCGGATCTGCTGCAGCTGCAAGATCGGATGAAAATTCTGTTAATTGGTTATTATAGTAAGGCCCATGAATTACCTTAAATCTGTCAGATTTGCTGGCTTTGGGAACTCTGATATAGCTCGAACTTTCTCCTTGTCGGCTGCAATTCCATTTTCTGATAACGTATACCCACAAAAAGATAACAGTAGGGCTAGCAATAACAAACTTTTCTGCATTTAAAGTAATACCGTGAGTCCTACAGTGAGACAAAACTTTGTTGAGCCTGCGTAAGTGAGAATAATAATCCTTATCATATACAAGGATATCATCTACAACCTTGACACATTGTTGGATGCCCTGAAGAGCAATATCACCTCTCCTGCAGCAGGCATCTTCTGAAGCGCTGAATCCCATGGGTGAACGACGATAGCAATACCGACCGTAGGGCGTGATGAATGTTGTAAGGGCTTGGTCTTCCTCTGCTAGTGGGATCTGCCAGTACCCACACAATGCATCCATGGAATACCTTGAATTAGGATCAATACTCCTGATTGCACTAAATGGTGATGGTGAAGGATGTGTAGGCCTTAAAACCTGTGAATTTAACTTGCTTAAATCTGTGGTGACAAAAACACCACCTGTAGGTTTGGCCACGACCACTAAGGGGTGACACCATGGGGATGGCTGATCCACAACAGGTTCAATGATACCTTGTGCTACGATTGTCTCCAACTCAATCTTGACGTCCTCTTGAAAGGCTAGTGGTATAAGACGTGTAGTGTAGAGAGCAAAGGGTTTCACATCCTCTTTCAGGTGAATACGCATAGGTGGTCCAGTCATTGGCTTGAGTTGTGCTCCTTAATGAAACTGCTCCTTTGTCATTAGCACATCGCTATATTCCTTTAGAAAGTATTGCCTGGCTTCCTCAGGTGAGGCTGTGGCTGGAGGTGGAGGAACGGACATTTGTTCACATGTATTAACTTGGCTGACTGGGACCTGACTGGTTCCTGCTTAGGTCCTGCTAAGTTTCCTCACTTGCATTTGACGTGGGAAGTCCCAGGGAATGATCATTAGATGGCGGAGGGCATCATAACACAGTAATGGTGTTGGGAGAGAACTAAGAACATCAATATACCCCTTATATGAGATATCACCATAAGTCATGATGGCCTCCACTGATCCCAAGACGTTACCTTCCATGGGTGATCCATCAGCGTTGGAAACTGCAACTCGGGGGCGGAGACAATTCCTTGGCATCAATGCCCAATGCTTGTAAGTGTTGCACTTCAAAAACAGTGGTATCTGCACCAGTATCAGGGATAACATTGATCTTCCCTGATTTACTGCCATATGTGACATGTAAATTGATAGGTGGTGAGGGACAACTTAAGGGACATAAATTAACAAACGTATGGCTGGAGAAGATATCTTGACTGTGCTCAATTTGGTTTCCTTTAAATCTCTCAACTCCCTTGGTCCCTTTGACTTTTTCTGTGCACAACAAACATCATAGTGGCCAAATTTATGGCAAATTCAGCACTCATTAGCCAATGCGGGACATGCGGCAGTATATGGGAAATGGCCAGTTTTAGTACAGTTCCTGCTCTTGTGAGATACTGCCTTACATGTGTCACTATTATGCTGTTGACCACAATTCTTGCATCTGCTACTTGAAGAACGGGTTTTCTCCTGCTGATGATTTTTCTTAGGTTGCTCCAGCTTGGCAAATGCCTTCTTTAACATCTTGTAGTTTGACACGGCATGCACTTAAGTCTGTGGAGCTTTAAGCTCTGTTGTTGTTTTCTTTGCAGTCTCAGAAGCCCTGCAAATCAGCTTCACTTCCTCAAGTGTTGCTATTGTTGGCATGCTAATGAGCTTCTTGGTGAGTTCTTCATTCCTTATGCCAACCAAAATAGCATGTTTCATTTGGGCCTCCACACAGTTAACACCTTTACATAAATCAACCTCCTCTGAGAGCTGTTGTAAACGAACGAAAAAATTTGTTAATGACTCGCCTTCTGCTTCCTTGCATTGAGTAAAAGCTAACCGATGAAGTGCTTCATTCTGCTGACCCTTTATATAAGTTTCAATATGAGCTAACACATCATCCAAAAGCATAGTTGAGTCTGGTGGAATACCCAAATTGTGTTCTAACAAGCGTCTCATCTCAACACTGAGACATGCCCATAGCTGTATCAACTGCTTAGGTTGAGTTAAATTATCTAAATCTACCATAACAGCATAATCCTCCCATCTCTGCTTCTGTGTATTGCCTATAAGTAACATCATGAGTTAATGGTGGAGGCAAATTTACTGTCACCTTAGTTGTCTGCACAGCTGAATTAGGCACTTAGAGAACACTTGCAGATGATGGTGCTGGGGTAGGGGGCCCTATACCACTTGCTTGGGGGTAGGGTGTGCCTGGGACCAGTCATAGCTTCAATTAATGCTTTAAATTCTTCCTGATGTCTGACATTGTCTTCTTTTCTTCTTTCTTCATCCTGTTTTCTTCTTTCTTCATCTTTTTTATCCATGTATTCAAAAATTTTGCTGATAAAATCCATGGTTCAAGGGGTTGATGACGGAGAAGTAGATCTTGAATGCGTTGGAGATGACGTCATGTCAGTTGGGGTTGGGGATAAAGGGGGCGAGACCTCAGAAGTCTTTGGTCTCCTTCCTTTATCGTGTTTTGGCGGCATAAATAGAAAAATCTCACGAAATCCAAGAGAAAATATCACTCAATGCCGTCAGTGGTAACGTCACAATGACGTCACAAACGGTAGCCAATCACCGAGTACAATAGCTCGAGGCAACAGAGCTATGCTGTATCTGGAAACACTGTGACTGCCGTGGCTGTCGCATGCACAGCGAGAGCCATTAGTCTCCCGTCGAACGCAGCTGAGTATAAATGTGACGCTCTTGTTCCGGCCTCTGCAGATGGCCAACGCACATTAGCCCTAATCTTAGATTGCTAAAATAACCACAGCCCTATATTGAGTCACTGAAATCACAACACAAAGTCACTGCCAGTGTATAAATCCAAACGAAGTTTTGGTTCACAACTGCTAACTAACTTGGTTATGATGAACATAAACACTCTTGCATTGACCATGCCGGTTGGAGTTCACTAAATGATCGAAATTCACTTATGGCATATCAATTACTGCGCCATCTTAGTTATCATTAGATATAAAGTAAATAAGGTTTTCACAGAAACACTTGCGTAAGTTCTTAAGCCAAATGAGTGAAAATAATCAAAATAAACGTAATACACTGGAGGAGCTGTGAACAGTGGCGGGCTACGGGAAAGACTGGTTGCAATAATACCAGATAATTAAAATATGAAATGCATGTCACATGAGATAATATAAATGCTACATAGTATTCCCTATGCTCCAATAAACGAGAATACTTGCATACATGTATTCCTAACACAACATATATGCTAAATGTGTATTAGCAATAAAGGTACATATAACATTGATAATCATATATATATATATATATATATATATATATATATATATATATATATATATATATATATATGTAAAGAATTATAATGATAATCCATCAGCCCCAGTATTACGAAGGCCAAAACAGGAGTAATTGAAGGTGTACGTACTGAATGGGGTGGTGATGGCATCTTGGGGATGTCTTCTGGGTTCATGGACACCTGATAATACCCCTTCAGGGGTCGATCATGAAGAAAAACTTCTCTTTCTGCAAGTAGGAGGTCATAACAGCGATGTTTGGAGTGGGTAGTGATCTGGTTCTGCCTCCATGTTCAGGTGCCTGTAATCCCCACATGGAAGCAGAGAGCCATCTTTCTTCAGGGCGATGCGCAAGAGTGTCGACCACAGGCTTGAGGTCTTTTTGCAAAGGCCCATTTCTTCCATTTTGGCAAACGTTTGTTTAGCGGCTGCCAAATGATCCGGTGCCAGATGTCTGAAACTGGCGAACATTGGGGGCCCCATCGCCTTGATATGGTGATAAATACTCTTTTTCACGGGAACCGGGGGTGTTTGACGAAGTTCTGGACAGGAAACTTCAGGGTACAATGTGAGGAGGTGGGCGTAGCCATCCATGGGTGCGCTGATGTGTAGAGTGTGGTCGGAGGGGGCAGGTTACAGGCGCCAAGGAGTATAAATCCACGTTGACAAACCATCGGTGAGCTATATCGACCAGGAGATGGAAGTTTGACAAAAAGTCGGCAACGAGGATTGGCAATGTTACGTCAGCAACGAGAAACTTCCAAATACATTTAGGGGTTCAAATGATGATGTGAAGGTTTCCTAACTGTGGGTGGGCATCTCAGATCTGTTGGCAGCTACCAGGTGGATGTCGAAAGACCTAGACAGACCTAGTGGCCTTGGCAGAAGAGAACGGTGAGCACCCATGTCTACCAAAAACCTCATGCCCTCAACTGCATCATGTAAAGAAAAAAAAAAAGATTAGTGACAGGGGAGGCCACCGCTGCAAGTGATGGCTTACTTACATGTTTTTTGGCCACTGACAACCATTCACAGATTTCTTCGTAGCAGCCCCGAATTTTGAGTGGTAGTAGCATAACTGCAGCCGATGAGCGTCAGGAATTGGCTAGAAAAGTCGTTGCTTGGGACGTAACCCAGGGGCTGTAAATGTGGGCGGGATTGTTGCTGCTCCGGTACGTCATGGGGTGGGTGTCTGTATCCTATTGCATTCACGTCCGCTTCGGTTGATATTTAATAGGTGTTCACTTCGTCAGGAGTGGAGGCGTTGATGGATGTCTAAAAGGTAGTGAAGTGGCTGTCCATAAGGGCATCGACTTTGGTCATCAGGTCCTCCATGTGCAAAATAGCAGCACAAACAGGTTCGGGTAGGTGCCGTACCCAAAGGGCACAAAGTAGGTTCACTTCACGAGGAGAACCATCTGCGGCAGATTGTAAGGAGGCGATACTGGTCATTTCCCTGAGGGCGAGCAAAGCCTTTTGGAAGTTTTGGTCCCCCAACAGTTGTTCAGAGAGCTGATAAAGTTTCGCTAAGCAGGTGCCCAGAAAATTACGAATATAATTCGTAACTTTCCATTTTTGTTTGTATTAACCGCATATTTTGACTCAAAGGGAGTAAGTGGTTGTTTGATAGTTTTAAGTTGGTATTGAATTACCTTATTTTTCATTTTTTAACCCTCTTCCATTGGTTCCCTTATTACCTTGTTATAACTATACAAGCCGATATGGTTATGTACTGAAAGACAGAAGCAGAGACATCACTCCGTCCACAGTATGGCAGCAACTCCTCCTCTATTCTTCTAAGCCTTCTGTGAAATTACTAATCTTCGTGTTCAAGTGTTTTTTCGCAGATGCGTTTCTTCGTCGATAATTATACAGTAAAGAATATAAACAATATGTGGATGTTGTAAAACCTCCACTGGACCACTGGATAGCTTCTTCGATTAGTTTGCCACGATTACGTGCCACGTCGAGACATATGCAGTTCTGAAGTCTTCGTCCTCGAGTTATGACAAAGGGTTTACTTTGATGTATTCAGCATCGTTATGTGTGATTGAGCCCAAGTGGAGTCCTAGCTTGAAGTGTCGCATAATTGGATTCTTTATCTGCAACTTTCTATTGTGGTGAACGTCGTCGTCACTTCCACTTATATGCCTCTCTGGACAATAACAAGTATGGGGTTCAACTGAAGGAAGCGGGTTTTAGTTCGATTCCTTGTTATTGCCAGTACTTTCATTTATATTTAAGTAAAGGTCTTGCTAAATCCTTAATTATCAAATAACTATTCTTGGTCCTTTTAAGTCAATTTATTCAAATAAAATTTCCAAGTTATTTGCGTCAAAGGTTGCATTATTATGAAGTTTATGGCTTTGGTTAATTTTATTTTGTGCGAAGCCCTGTAAGTGTTTTTGCAGCTTAATTTTGAGTCATTCTGGGGAAATTTAATTTGACTTACTGTTTCCATGTCACTAATAGTGATATTGTTCATATTTTTAGGACAGAGTGGTTACAAGCTAAACATATTCACTGAATAGGACTTTCTCGCTTCGTCTACGTTTTGGATGAGGTCCTTTCATCGACAGGAATTCCATTTAACTATAAAGCGGTCTAACATACGAATGTACTATTTGGCTTGCCACCTTCAGCGTATTTGTTGTTAATTGTAAGGTGTTAATAATTATATTAATTTGTGTTAAGGCTGTTTAAATTACTTTCCTAAGTATTGTTTAAGTGAATTAAGTATACAAAAGTTTAGTTCAGTACTTACATGTTTTTTGGCCACTGACAACCATTCACAGATTTCTTCGCAGCAGCCCCGAATTTTGAGTGGTAGGAGCATAACTGCAGCCGATGAGCGTCAGGAATTGGCTAGAAAGGTCGTTGCTTGGGACGTAACCCAGGGGCTGTAAATGTGGGCTGGCTTGTTGCTGCTCCGGTACGTCATGGGGTGGGTGTCTGTATCCTATTGCATTCACGTCCGCTTCGGTCGATATTTAATAGGTGTTCACTTCGTCAGGAGTGGAGGCGTTGATGGAGGTCTAAAAGGTAGTGAAGTGGCTGTCCATAAGGGCATCGACTTTGGTCATCAGGTCCTCCATTTGCAAAATAGCAGCACAAACAGGTTCGGGTAGGTGCCGTACCCAAAGGGCACAAAGTAGATTAACTTCACGAGGAGAACCATCTGCGGCAGATTGTAAGGAAGCGATACTGGTCATTTCCCAGAGGGCCAGCGAAGCCTTTTGGAAGTTTTGGTTCCCCAACAGTTGTTCAGAGAGCTGAAAAAGTTTCGCTATGCAGGCGGCTCGCGATGGCGAGTACTGCTCCAGGAGGCATGATCTGATGGCGTCGTATGTTATTGGTGTGTCTCCCTGCTCGCACAGCCAATCGGAGATTTCTGGGAAAGTGTCCTTGGAAGATAACCACGAGAAAGTGATCTGCTTTAGTACCTGAGTTACGCCCTTAATGCAAAAGTGGATTTCAGCATGCTGGAACTAGGCGAACGCTTCTCCGCTGGTGAAGGGTAGTAGTATCAGGGGTATGTCATTGATAGTACAATCAGTGTCTGAAGGCGGCATCATTAAACGGTAAGAAATAGAAGTGCAGGGGAGAACGGGAGGGAGCTGAACACTACGGTAGTCACCAATTGTACGGAGGCACCAGTTAGGAATTAACTGATAAGTAGAGTGAATGTAACTGGTTTTATTTCCACATACATGGATCTTCTATAACGACATTCCCGTGAAAGGTCACTAAAATTAAAACAGATTGATACAAGTTCATACATGCGTTGATAAGTTATCAGTGCGAGGAAAACAATATGATTGATGAGGACCACTGACTCTTTCACCATCATTTCTTACGACGCATTCTGTTCCCTACACTTTTTTTTACTACACAATGAACGGCAAACTTTAGTGTTTTATGAATATTTATACATTTCACGAAAAAAGTAAATTGACAAAATTATAGTGTTTGTGTTTCTCTCGGGACATCATCCTTCATTCTTTCAACTGCAAACAAAGAATTTCACTCATATAATAAAGAGTAGGCTAATCATCTGACTATATATATACATATATATATATATATATATATATATATATATATATATATATATATATATATATATATATATATATATATACATATATACATAGCCCTTTCCAGTCACACACAGCGTCATTGTCAGATGTATGACTACTCAGTCTCTCGGTCCCTGCATAGTGAGAGGGGGTACTACGAGAAGAAAGGGGGAAGGGGTGGGAAGGGTTCAATATGTGCGCCTGTGTGCATATTTACCTAAATACTTATACGTCATTTCTGACGTGTCACATTATTATTATTATTATTATTATTATTTACTAAGCTACAACCTTAGTTGGAAAAGAAGGATGCTATAAGCCCAGGGGCTCCAACAGGGAAAATAGCTCAGTGAGAAAAGGAAATAAGGAAAAATTGAAAATTTTAAGAGCAATAACATTAAAATAAATATTTCCTAAATAAACTATAAACACTTCAACAAAACAGGAGGAAGAGAAATTAGATAGATTAGTGCTCCCGATTGTACCCTCAAGCAAGAGAACTCTAACCCAAGACAGTGGAAGGTCATGGTACAGAGGCTATGGCACTACCCAAGACTAGAGAACAATGGTTTGATTTTGGAGTGTCTTCTCCTAGAAGAGCTGCTTACCATAGCTATAGAGTCTCTTCTACCCCTACCAAGAGGAATGTGGCCACTGAACAATTACAGTGCAGTAGTTAACCCCTTGAGAAAATCCAGGCAGAAAAACATCAAATCCCAATGAATAGAATGAATAGCATAAAATTCTGACTTTTTGTTCCCCTTTTCCTCCAAAAGTTTTGTATTTCCCTGTGAACCCCATCAACGTTGAGGCGCTGAATGACCTCCAGTCAATACTTCTTAATTCACAGAGGAGAAACAGGTGGCCTGAATGGTGTTTAGGGCTTTTGCCTCCCTCAGCGCCTCTTCCATCAAAAATTCACCAAAGCTGCTTTTCACAGACCTATGAGGAATCCATGAAAGCAGTATTGGGTCGGTGCTAAAGCGTCTTTGTAGTCCGAGGAGACAGAAAATCTTTTAACAATAATGTTTCTTGATTTGGAAAGACGTTAGGAAAGAAGGACTGGAGCATTTAATCATTTTAGTGGCAATAACGACATCCAATGATAGTAAATAAATATTTAGAGAAGTAAGGGAAAGAAAATGATAAACATCAATTGAAAATCATACCGCAAATAGACGTTTCTTTTACTGAAAATATACGTAGCATAAAAATGCTCGTATGTCGATCATACACCAGGTGGAAGATTGACCAATTGTATCATTTCCAAAGAGCACGTCTTTAAAATGGAACGCCAGAATTCCACAATTTCTCTACTTCATACAAATATCTTCTTTATCAATTCGTCGGTTGGAAAAATATTCCTTTGTGAGAAGCAACTCTACCTAACCGGGAAAGATGAAAATAAAAAATTCTTGAAGCGAAATGAAAGTAAAAGCTGCACCAATTATCATGTAGATTAAACTATAACATTACTGTATCGACGAACAAAGGATTCATGGTAGTACCTGTAAAATTGATGTTTTGGCAATCGTTTTAGACCACACATCGGCCAAAATTGCTATGTTACTAATTATAAGAATTAAATATGTACAGTTAGAATCAAAAGAACGCATATACTCGAAGGAAATCTTTCGTCAGATGTCTCTAGTGTTCCTATGACAAAACAGACGAGGTGTTGCTCATCTTACTACTTCGACGAAACGGTCGGAGCCTTCTCCAACACTAAAGGGCTGTCTTTGTTAGCAAAAGCAGAAAAAGTTACAAATCGATTTGCCTTATTATAATTCTGTATTATCACTTGAAGTTTCGAATATCCACCGAAAATACTGAATACACACACACACACACATATTAGTGTGTCGCAGCTAAATAATTTAGTCCGTTAACAGCTACATTAAATTATTTCGACATTAGTCTAGTTAAAGTCACAGATGAAAGAAAAAGTAGTTTCAATTATGGTTCGATGTAAAATAATAATAATAAAAACACCATACATGAGTTATACCGACCTAAAGAACATTCAGAGAGAGAGAGAGAGAGAGAGAGAGAGAGAGAGAGAGAGAGAGAGAGAGAGAGAGAGAGAGAGATGAAATTGTTTGAGCTTACTGTAGTTAATGAAGTAATCTACCAGCACATAAACTCCTTTATACCCGTTTATGCATATCAAAATAATTTTAAGCATTATTTATGTAGTTTCCAATAAAACTTATTGTATTGTGCTTTTTAAAGCTTATCGCTATTTTTCAAATGCTAGATTGCTAAAAAGTTTTTTTTCAGCTTTTACATATTCATAGATTGCTACATTTCGTAATACAGAAGGATACTTTACAATAATATATCTCCCAAGTTATTCAGATTCAGATTCTTTAGACCATAAGCCACTTGCTTTTTATTCATCATTTTTTCTTTTTCTTTTACATTCGCTTTTCGTTGACCTTTGCCGTCTCGCCGTCTGTGATTGTGGCCAAGAATGGTTAGCATTGACATTTGAACTGAAACTTTAAATATATACTGTAATATCTTTGCTACATTGCTAATGCAATCTTTACCCCCCAAGAACTTGATAATTATCGAGGCCGTATGGGAAAATTGGAAATAGTTATCACAGGGTATAGATATCGGGATTATTTTGTTGGATTTAAATGCTGATCCGAATAATAGGCAATTTAAGAAAAAAAAAATAGCTGTAATTAGTGAGTCGTCTTTTGAGTGTTTGGAGGATTTGTTTCCTTAAGGATCCGTATACCAACATTTGTCTGGCTCGATATACAGTAGTTAGATCATTATATTTTGTAGTCCTTCATATACCTTGGGTGCTCTGTAGAACGATTTTCCCGTTGGCTTTAAAATCAATCAATATATTTTCGTTAACTGGAATAATGATAAAGAAATGGGACATATATTGTATAAAAAAATCTGAGTTACACCACTTATTCATGAAAGCGTGCTTCACAATGCAAGTTTTTTTTTTTTTTCCTTTTTTTTTGATGAAGATTGTAAAAACAAAGATTGAGGGAAATGAAATACAATGCTCCAAATGCCTTATTTCTAAATCCCACTTTTGAATATCTGCCTTGGCTCCACACAAATATCAGATAGTTCAAGGTTGGAATGGTTAAGTGAAGGTGTTTCGGGAGAGATTTTTCTGGGAGGATAGTGAGAAGCTAGGAACTAATGTTGACTTTTTAAAACGATCACCGGAGGGGAAGACCATTCATTTTAAAAGCAATGAGAATATTTGGTAAATATATGATATAGAATGAATATTAAAGAATTAAATAGGGGAACACAAGTGTTAAAGAATAAAGACCTAAAGAATGAAAGAAAGGAGCACAAACGTTAATGATAAAGACCTAACAAGATATGTCAGGGGATAGAGGAGGAAGCACAGAAAATAAAATCTAAAGAGTTAGAGAAAATATACAAGAAAAAATACAAGAAAAATAAAACGAAGATAACCAGGTAATACCATTTTAGAAACCTTTATTAAAAAATCTTGAACACAGCAAAAACTATCAGAATTTCCCTATCACAAGTGTCACTTCTAGTGTTCTAGTGTAGGCGAATGTTAGAAGTCGTGTTAAGCGTATGCTACGATATTTAAGGTAACAAAACTTAAAAAAAAACAAAAAAAAAAAACAGGCGCGTATTTCAGAATTAAAATCAGCCTTCGATTTGTGATATTCCTATGAAATATCTTGCTTGAGGGTACAATCAGGCATACTATTCTATTTGATTTCTATTCCTCTTGTTTTGTTAAAGTTTTTATAGTTTATATAGGAAATATTTATTTCAATGTTGTTACTCTTCTTAAAATATTTTATTTTTCCTTGTTTCCTTTCCTACCTGGGCTATTTTCCATGTTGGGGCCACTGGGCTTATAGCATTCTGCTTTTCCAACTAGGGTTGTAGCTTAGCAAGTAATAATAATAATAATAATAATAATAATAATAATAATAATAATAATAATAATAATAATAATAATAATAATAAGATATACTAAAGGAGTTACTTTCAACTTCAAAGTGTATAATCTGCGCGAAAGCTGGTTAACAATTAAATATTGCTCCGATTTCGTATAAAACCGACCAAATGATTAATGTAACAAACTTGTAAATCATGTTAGAACAAATCATAAATAATAAACCACATAGAGAACACATGAAGGTTAGCTCTAAGGTAATAAATTCAGTACTAAAAATTTAGGTGTGAAAAAAGCTAAAGATACAATCAAGTCACTATTTTATCAAGATGTAGCCCACGAATATGGCTGTATAAGTTAAACACCAAAAACAAGAGAATGGTGTTTAAGGAATAAATTACAAATAAACGGTGTTTTCAGGCGGTTGCAGGTATAAACTAAGTAAACATAAAAATGCAATGAGAACTACATCTACTTTAAGATCAACCTGAAGCGCAGGCTAAAATGATTCCATAAACCCTGAAACACGATTGACTTCAACTCTGTATCCCCCAGCAATTAACAGGAACTTCAAACAGAAAAAAAATGAGATTTAACTGACTGGAATAGATCTGAACAAAATGTTGCTACATATTATATGTACATATTTGTTTCTCATGAAGTCTTTCCTTCGCTAATATCAATCCCCTTCACGCTACCAATGTGCTCCTGACGTGTAATTATCTCATGTAATTATCAAGAGATAGAAATTTAATTAAATGATGCATAATCTGTCCCTTGCACTGAATACTGGCGCAAAGGTCGGCCAACACTCTATCTATCCCTCGTCACATAAGAGGTATACTAGTAACACCCACTCGCTCCCTGTTCCGTCTCCTGTTCTGATTTGCGAAGACCCCAAAATTAATGAGTCAAGACCATTACTGATAACAATGAAGCTAATTCGGATACGATAATTAATTTCTTGAAATTTATAACTTTAGTATATCAAAAAGTTTTAATTTGCAATATCGCTGCTTCAACCAGAGGAAAAATAAGGGTGTATTTGAAACTGTTCTTGCTCAGAAATGTTTTGCTTATATCTAACAATAACGACTTGAGGTAAGTGAACTTAAGCATTTACATGAATGCATTTCTGCGTGGCGGCCATTTCATGTTGAATATGAAAACCGTCCTTCACCTAAATCAGAGAGAGAGAGAGAGAGAGAGAGAGAGAGAGAGAGAGAGAGAGAGAGAGAGAGAGAGAATCTTAAATTTTGTTACTCGCGTGCATCTATTTTTCTTACACATGTATGTGCACTCCGTAATCCTACAACTAGAAATTAGATGTCGTGTCTAAATAGGTACGCAAATAATTCAATACTAGTTCCTTTTTTTTTTTTTTTAATTAACCCATTTCTCGTAAGAGGAGGTAGATCAAAAGTAAAAAGTAATAGTTATTACCATGTTATTTTTATTGCTGAATCATGGATGAGTCTCATGTGCAGAGTTCCACATGATCAATGTATCATGAGCTAGCACAGAGGGTTAGTTTGCTGAACACTTCAAGTCTTGTCTTGCAATATTTTATTGCTTCCAGAACAATTTAAAACAGCACTTTCCAATTCCCTTTTCACGTCTATCAAAAAAACTACCTTAAGTATTCCTTTTCTCTTCCAACAAATATTACCAATCACTAACCTGCCATTCTCCATTCTACCCAACGAACAATACCATTTCAAATAAAGAAAAAAAAATGTATGATCTATTCCATTATCTACACTGAACGTTTTATCACTTTATGTAATATGAGCTAATTCATAAGTGGTTAGTCATCTAGGAGTTTTTGAAAAAAATATGCATTTAGGAAAAATATATAGTAACTGCAGCTTCTTAAGTAGCCTAGCTCAATTACAGCGCTTAACTATATCTAAAATTAATCGAGAGCATCTTCTCACAAATTGTAATAAAGTTCTTAGATTCCTATAAGAATCATGATTTATTTCAAGAATTGTCCGTAATGGAATGTTCATGTTATATATATATACATATATATATATATATATATATATATATATATATATATATATATATATATATATATATATACACACATATATATATATATATACGTATGTATATATATATATATATATATATATATATATATATATATATATATACATATATATATACATATATACACTATACACACACACACACACACACACACACACACATATATATATATATATATATATATATATATATATATATATATATATATATATATATATATATATATAAAGATTTATCTGCTTCACTCAATTGAACGTTCAAGAAAACCTAGAAATACTTTTTTCTTCTTAACTCAATTAATATTTTGGATAGTGTATTATTAGACCCATTGTATTCACTCCATCACATTGAACGTTCTGTGCAAACAAAGCTGTTGAAATTGTTTTGAAAGACAACATACTTATACTAACAGTAATCGGTGACATTCTTTGTGATCCACCACTAAATCGTTTCTTGTTGCTATTGCAAAGGAAATAGTTCACTCGAAAATGTGGTGTCGTGGTAACTTTAACCTATGGACCAGGTAACCTTACAGACAAAGAGAGAGAAAGATTCGCTGAGTATCTACAAGGACCATGACAAGAATAGTCACTGTTGAATAACATAAAATTCGGTTAACTGTAATCAAACTCCAGTATCTGAAATGAGCGTGGTCCTAGTCCACTCGATGAGGTAATTAAAGTTCTGGGAAAATTTTTCCAATTTCTTCGAAATCTCTCAGGGGTACATAAGGTAACGGACGTTAAGTTTCCACCTGGAGTAGGAGGAGAGACACACAGGAAAGAAGGATATTGGACTCGGAAGGGATGGGGGGGGGGGGGGGGTGGACGAGATGGGGGGAGGATTCAATGGGCTGGAGAGACGCTTTGAAAAACTAATTCAAATTCGATCAATAAAAAAGAAATAAAAAGGGTATAAGTGCAGAAAGACCAATACGAAGTTTTCCTTGCATCCATCGACCATTACCTAATTCTTCCACCTTTTCATCTCTTACAGCAAAGGGATGAGGAAATTTGAGTGGCACCTTGACATATAGGCGTTTAATATAAATTGCGCGTATTAAACCAAGATGCTAAACTGAATATATGCAATTTACACTTTTATCTTTTATATTTTTCAAAAGAACAAATTAAGTATATATTAAAACTAGTTCGGATGCTCCAACAATATCAAATTAAAAGGATTTAGTTGAGGGACCAATCAAAAAAGATAGACTGGGTTAATTATAAGTGTTTTTTGGTTTACTTCCAGCAACATATAGTTGATCTCTAGTCCCCTGATAAATCTCGAATATGCATTCTCCACTATTCAGACAAAAGTCTTATTTCGTTATTCTTAAATAGACGGCACGATTATTTACTTTATTATGGTGTATATCGAATAGTCTATCAAAAATAAATCATTAAACAAGAATCTGTAAGTGTGTTTTTATGCATGGGATGAAAATAAAAATTATAATGTGCAGAATTGACCGTATTCGGAAATAAAATTCTGAAAAACTACACCATAAAGTTTGTACAAATTACCCCTGAACCAAAGTAATTAAACTATGTCAGTCAATACCTCAAAACCACAAGGTACTTACGTCATCAGTATGAAGACGAAATCAAAGGTAGAAGAGTAAACCTTTTGAGTTGGTCAATACCATCACCATTTGAAGTTGAAGATTAGATGAATACATTAAAGCTTCCATCTTTGCATAAAGTGACAGCTTCTACGCTCTACTTCAGGATTAAACATTGTAACTAAGAGAGTACGGTTGCCAAAGACGATGATGCAGATGGGTTTGAGCTAAACTAAACATTGTATCCGTTTACATAACATGGTGATTAAGGATGTAATTAGCCTCCTGGCTAGTACAGTGGTATCGTGTTCACTTAACATTGGCATAGCAGCAGATCGATCCCAGCCAGTGACCGTGAGTTTAAGCTGTTTACTGGGGAGGCCATGGCTGTGGTTGGGTACCACAGTGGCGGGCTGGGCTTGCCCAGCTGACGTTCTGGTGAGAATCCATTCTGATGAAACTGAAACTGAAACCAGACACCTTTACCTTTAGTTAAGCCTTCAAACGCGTTGTATCATATTCTCAGGTGTGTAAAGGCTTAGTTAGTTGGTCAGGATATGTTTAAAGGCTCTTGCTAGGCCAGGAGTCCTAAGTCTGTTAAGCATTCCTTTTTAGCCACCTATCCGTGAGCAGATTAAATGTTAAACAGATTTAACCAGCACCATAATTGTATACATATACACTAGTCAAGTATAGATTTTGATATTATTATTATTATTACTAAGCCGAGGTACAACTCCGGTTGGTAATGAATAAATAAAACATATTTAGATCAGTACCAACGTTAAAACACATTTGTAATATATCAACTTTGAAGAGAGATTTATGTCAGTCTGCTCAACAACAAAAACTTTCGCTAAAAGTTTGAACTCCTGAATTTCCACAGATTCAAATGACCGTTTTGGAAGATCATTCCAAAATTTGGCCACAACTAGAATAAAACTTCTAGACCATTGTGTAATATAGAATGCCTTACGGGATGATAATGTCTGGGAAAATATGAATGCAAAGAGTGGTTAGAATTATGAAACAATTTTATGCAACATGCATAAAGAACTAACAGAACGGCGGTGCCAGAAATTAATATCCCGATCAGGAATAAAAAGTTTTATAGGTAGCAAGATTTTGTCCAATAAAATAAGCTGACGGTCAGCGGCTGAAGACTAGACAAGCGAACAATACTCAAAACAATTTGGAATGAAACAATTAAAATTTCAAAAAAGATCGACCACCATAGATTTTAAAAGATTTTCTCAATAAGCCAATTTGTTATACATTTAAAGAAGAAACAGACTGAATTTGCATCTCAAAAGTTAATTTTCAATAAAGAATCACACCTAAAGTAGTTAAAGAAACATTATCAAAGATCTGGTTTTTGAAGAGCCACTATCCACGATCTACTTACAATCATACTTTGCACCATGTACTAATTTTAGCTAGATCACAATTAAGGGATTTATCTACCTCCCATCTACATTCCAGAGATGGAAATGATGCAAAGATAATAACATAATCTGGAGATGCAACGACCTTGTTTTCTAGGCCAAACCACATATCATGTGGATATAAATTTAGAATAAAAATTAATGGGCCAGGAACGCTACCCTGAGGACCACCAGGTATCACATACCTATATTCACTATGGTTCCTTTCAACAATTCTTCTTTGCAATCCATTAATTAAAATTTCAATAATAATGCTAAGAAGAGACCCACCTACTCCCTATAGTTAGTGCTTGAAAAGAAGGGCTTTACGATTAACAAGGTTAAAGGCAGCACTAAATGCCACGTTAATCATACAGTACTGTACAAACTTCCTGACCGCAATCAACGGATATCTGTACAGCATTGCAAATAATAACAAGGGCAACTAAACTTGTACATTTGAACAACCATCAAAATAACTTAAAACGCAGAAACCTCACTTACAGGGGGGACTAAGTTTCGCCTTGTAACACTCACAATTAATAAAATTTCTGAGAACATTAATACGTTTTGCCCTTTTAAATGGCCGGTATCATCATCGGGCTGGGAGGAACGTAGAGAGTAGAGGTCTCCTTTTTGTTTTGTTTCATTTGTTGATGTCGGCTAACCCCCAAAATTGGGGGAAGTGCCTTGGTATATGTATGTGTATGTATCATCATCGTTTCACTTTTATTATGACTTTTTTATACACAAAAGATCTTTTATTACTAAGTGTTCACAATTTAATATTAGGACACGATTACTAGACAGGGAATAATGATAATATTTGCAATGTTGATACTAAATCATCTATAGTGACATAAATCTCCTAAAACTAAAAAAAAAAAAAAGACACTGAAGAAGTAAAAGGAAGTTGCAGAACGCATTGCTTCAGTAGCGTAGAACTACTGGTCCAACTCACATTTCAACATAAAATAGAAGTTCTACAGGTTAGGACAATTATCAAATTTGGTTACCAATAATGTGTAGGGTTTCTGTACTGGAAACGTCAAACACCAAATACATGGATGAGCAATCAAGATACCTTTTCTCAAAAAGCTGTTACTATCCCTCTCCTGACCTAATCTCCTGTTGCTTTTCACAAGGTATTCGATTGATGAAACCAAAAGGCAAAAAGATAAACAAACAAAAAGACCTAATAACACAACATAATCTCTGAGGCAGAGATAAAAGGGTATGCAGTGGGAATCCCTTTCATATCTATTTA
>NC_090725.1:234146175-234158675 GCF_036898095.1 Palaemon carinicauda | reverse complement strand
GCGATGGACTCACTTTCAGAATACATAAACAAAGACATCTTATTTATAAAGGAGAATTGGAATTCCACAGCAGTAAGTTTCTTGATAATTTCAGATAAGTCAAATTTTAGAGAAGATAATGTCAGATTTACAGTAAAAAGACTAGGGCTTAGATCTAAATGTTGACCTTTGGTAAAGGTAATTAAAAAGAATTCAACGATATTCCTTTGGCCAGCTAATTATATGACTAAATCCTAACCAGTGGGAGGCCAAAACATTATTAAAAGTACTAACTCCAATCAAGTCCTTTCTTTTTCCCGTGTTTGCTCTCGTGATTTCTTCACACATACACACACACACACACACACACACACACACACACACATATATATATATATATATATATATATATATATATATATATATATATATATATATATATATATATATATAATACATATATATGTATGTGTGTGTATGCAAGAATTTAAGTGTGTGTACGTAATTTATAATAAATCATTGGGCTTTGTTTCTTTTTATAAGAAGAGAAAGTTGAGCGTTAGCGAGTACTGGCAAGGAGAGAATTTACTCATACCTGTAAGGATGGATACAGGTAATGTAAGTGTATGGTATCAAAGCAGCACGCACTTGAGGCAACAGTTAGTTGAAGCTCTGCACACTACCAAACTAGAGCGTATTTGAGGCAACAGTAGACAGATGCTCTGAGCACTACCAAAGTAGCGCAATGGCGAGTAGGGTTTCACAAACTCGCTGCTCATATACCTTCATCAGGCAGAAGAACTTGCCAACCCACCTAGCTAGAGCTCAGTGGATGGGTGCACAACACTGCACATAACCTCTCTGCGAAACTCAGGTCTTTTCAAAATACCCTACTCATGCTTATCCTAACGCCGCCCCCCCCCCCCCCTCACACTGTGGGTTGGTGAGTAGCCTCTTTGACCTTTCGTACAGGCAATTAAAAAGAATTCAACAATATTCCTTTGGCCAGCTAATTATATGACTAAATCCTAACCAGTGGGAGGTCAAAGCATTATTAAAAGTACTAACTTCAATCAAGTCCTTTCTTTTTCCTGTCTTTGCTCTCGTAATTTCTACACACATGCACACACACACACACACATATATACATATATATATATATATATATATATATATATATATATATATATATATATATATATATGTATATATATACATATATATATAAATATATATATATATATATATATATATATATATATATATATATATATATATATATATATATATGTATATATATATATATATATATATATATATATATATATATATATATATATATATATATATATATATATGGGTGTATATATATATGAGTGTGTGTTTTTGTATGTATGCATGAATTTATAATAAATTATTGGGCTTTGTTTCTTTCTATAGGAGGAAAAAGTTGTGCGTTAGCAGGTACTGGCAAGGAGAGAATTGACTATTACCTGTAAGGATGGATACAGGTAATGTGAGCGAGTGTATGCTTCCAAAGCAGCATGCACTTGAGGCAACAGTAAGTTGAAGCTCTGCACGCTACCACAGTAGAGTGTATTTGAGGCAACAGTAGACTGATGCTCTGAGCACTACCAAAGGAAAGCGTATTTGAGGCAACAGTAGACTGATGCTCTGAGTGCTACCAAAGTAGCGCACTGGCGAGTAGTGTTTAAATCCCTAAGCTTTGCAATTTCATTTAATTTGCTTAAAAGGTTTAACCACACGACTTCATTGTGTTCCCAGCCTGTAGAAGTAAGTGTTCCATTAATAATTCAATTTATTTCCCTTTCTGGAGAACGTGATTGCTGTGCTGAAGTCTCATCCACGGTCCATCAAACTCCACTCTAAGCTCTTTGTGGCTTAAATTAAAATATAATTATCTGTTGTGCTCCCCTTTCTTTTATTATTTTTTATTTAAATATTATTGTAAATATATCTATTTGTCGGTAACCCTTGTCTTATTGCCAACTGGCGACCTTTCCATTGTTATTTTCTTTGTTATTGCCCTGAGTTCTTTGGGCAAGACCGGACTCACACCACGGGCCGTAACAAACTGGCGACCTTGCCAGGATTCGCTAAGACAGTAATTTTAAATTATTTTTATTAAAGACAAATTCCCCCCCTTTTCTGTCATCAGTGACTTGACGAACCTCAATTTCATTTCAATTAAATTATATTATCACTGGAGTTGGAACCCTGGAAGAAAACAGCAAAAGCATTCTATTTTTCATTGTTAAAACATTGGACATGAGGGCTACAACTTGCATTTGGGTCAAGATCCCGTGAAGGTGGTACAGCAAGTGCCCCTCAGGTGCATGAAGGCTGCCAAGCCAGAGCCCAAAACAGTGAGGATGCTTCCTGCAGGGGCAAACAAATGGCTTGGTGACATTAACCTTGGGGAAATACCTTGGTCAAGTGAGGAGGCCCAAGAGTCTTCCTCCTCCAGAGAGAGAGAGCTCCCCAGCTGAAGCAATGATGCTTCCCACCAGGCCAGAGGTCTCAGAGGAGGACCAAGGGGAATCACCCATTATTCCAGAGACACCAAGGAGCCAAACAGAGCCCATCAGATCTCAGCTGCCGGACGAGACGCTGAAAAACTACAGGGAAGCTGCCTATTCAGCCGAAGCAGAAATGATTACTCTCTCAAAGGAGAACTTGCTGCAGAAGGATGGGGTGCTCCTCAGAATCACCCGAGGCCCTCATGATCCTGCTGAGGCCCTGCGCCAGCATGTAGTTGTCCCCCGTAATTCCCGCTTGTCGGTGCTACGAATGGCCCACGAGGGACTGAGAGGGCACTCTGGGGTGAAGCGCACAACCCAACTGCTCCAGCCTCATTTATTCTGGCCGGGCTTACAGAAGAGTGTTAAGGCTTCCGTAACCTCCTACCACCCGTGCCAAGTGGCTGGCAACCCAAACCAGGTAGTGCCGAGGGCTCCTCTCCAACTAGTTCCATCCGCAGGTATTCCTTTTCCTGTGTTGGTGGAGTATGTAGGTTCCCTAATACGGAGTAAGAGCGGAAATTGTTTTCGACTGACAATGACAGATCGTTCCACGCGCTGCCTTGACCCCGTGACTACTAGGTGTGCCAGTGCCTATCATGCTAACCACGAGTTCCCACGGACATTCCTAAAGGACCCTAACCCTCTAACCTACTTGACTGAGCTAGGTAATAGGAATAAAGGGCTCAAGAGGTGGGGCATAGACCTCCAGAACTACATCTGGAAGGTCAAGCGCCTAAAGAGCTCATATGAGAGAGTAGCAGATGTGTTCTCCCAGCATTAGTGTCCAATGCACAGTGCCATGTCCATAGCGTAGCCATAGTCAGTAGGTAAATCTAGTTTGTATGAAAAATTTTTAATTGGACTCAGTGTCTCCCCAGGTGGATATACTTGAGGGGCCATCTTGGCATCATTGGTTGCATTTAATGTATTTTTCTGTATTTATTTTATCTTTTGCATATGATATGCCAATTTGTTTTAATTTTCACGTGTCCCACTGCACTAGGTCACTTAACTTTAACCATTTGTGGCATTTAAATTTTCATTTGTGCATTTTTAATTTTTTCTTTAGTGGCTGCCTCACAGCCAGCACGCTTATTTCTATGTGGCACTTAAAATTAATTTTCTATCAAAATAACGTAAAATTATGACCCTAGTTGCAGCTTAGATATTAATCCATTATTGTGGTGAGACTCACTGAGGGAGGAGTCATTAAGGCTAGTGGCTTCAGACCTTGCTTGCAGAGTTCTTGTCCTGTTCTAGGACAAAATCTCTGCTAAAATGGGGGGCTGTTATTCTTAGTGGTCATTACGCCACTTTTTTTCAAATAAAAGATCCCGCCAGCAAGGATAAGTCGGAATGCCACGAGCATTGGGACCCTACCCAGAGTCTCACCCACCCCCCAACCATCCTATACCAGTCTACTCCCTTTGAGATCTCATTTCCAGACAGCGTGGCAGCGTTGAGATCCCAGGAGAAGGAGGGAGGCGAGATGTGAAGGATGTAGGGACACGTGAAAAAGCCGGACCAATAGGACAGCAGTAAGGCCAATTCCCCCTACCACCCCCAATTGGGGGCCAAGTAGGGTTGAATCTACCCAGGAAAAACTGGGTCACGCTCTTCGTTACTCAGCCTCAGTGAGAGAACCATCGTCTCTCTTCACCCTCAAGAAATCAGGGAGGCTGGACCTGACACACCCTCAACAAGGGAGGAACCAGAGTCCTTTTTACTGAGGTATGGTGTTTGAGTTTGAGATCCGCATCATCCTTACCCAACCTCCCCTCCATTCCTAATCACATCCCATATTTTATCCTTTTATCCTTTAAAAAAAGATCCTACCCACTGAACCTTTTATCCTGTTCCCTATACCCAAACCACATGTGCCTTTTGCTCCTAGCCTTAATTAATTCACCCTGTGACAGTGTTGATTCCCATGTGTAGCGTTTAAATCCCTAAGCTTTACACTTTCATTCAATTTGCTTAAAAGGTTTTAATCACACGACTTCATCGTGTTCCCAGCCTGTAGAAGTAAGTGTTCCGTTAATAATTCAATTTATTTCCCTTTCCTGGGAACGTGATTGCTGTGCTGAAGTCTCATCCACGGTCCATCAAACTCCACTCTCAGCTCTTTGTGGCTTAAACTAAAATATAATTATCTGTTGTGCTCCCCTTTCTTTTATTAATTTTTATTGAAATATTATTGTAAATACATCTATTTGTCGGTATCCCTTGTCTTATTGCCGACTGACGACCTTTCCATTGTTATTTTCTTTGTTATTGCCCTGAATCCTTTAAGCAAGGCCGGACTCCCACCAAAGGCCCGTAACATTATATACATAATGTATAATAAATTATTGGGCTTTGTTTCTTTCTATAACAGGCGAAAGCTGTGTGTTAGCGAGTGCTGGCAAGGAGAGAATTGACTCTTACCTGTAAGGATGGATACAGGCAATGTGAGTAAGTGTATGCTACCAAAGCAGCCCGCACTTGAGGCAACAGTAAGTTGAAGCTCTGCACACTACCAAAGTAGAGCCTATTTCAGACAACAGTAGACTGATGCTCTGAGCGCTACCAAAGTACCGCACTGGCGAGCAGGGTTTCACAAATTCACAATGAGTACTAAGGCAAGCAACCAGGGCTGCTCATATGCCTTCATCAGGCAGAAGAACTTGCCAACCCACCTAGCTAGAGCTCAGTGGATGGGTGCACAGCACTGCGAATAACCTATCTTGCGAAACTCAGGTCTTTGCAAAATAGCCAACTCATGCTCATCCTAACCCCCACAGTGGGTTGGCGAGTAGCCTTTTTGACCTTTCGTACAGGCAATTAAAAAGAATTCAACAATATTCCTTTGGCCAGCTAATTATATGACTAAATCCTAACCAGTGGGAGGCCAAAACAATATTAAAAGTGCTAACTCCAATCAAGTCCTTTCTTTTTCCCATGATTGCTCTCTCGTGATTTCTACACACACATACACACAAACACACACACATACTGTATATATATATATATATATATATATATATATATATATATATATATATATGTGTGTGTGTGTGTGTGTGTGTGTGTGTGTGTGTGAGTATACATAATTTATAATAAATTATTGGGCTTTGTTTCTTATTATAAGAGGAGAAAGTTGAGAATAAATGTGACAAATAAAAAAATTAGAATAAATGTTAAATAAGAAAGTTAAATGAATGTTAGTATTTCTGAGGTAGAATAAAAGTGACTGATTCATCTAAGTGTCTGTGAGTGAATATAAAACGATGATGGCAGATACAAAATATTACGGTACTCAGCAACCCCGGATCTACATTTAGGAGATGGAATTGAAGTAAAGGAGAGTGGCATCATCTGCATATGCAACAAGCTTGCTTTCTAGGCCAAACCCCATATGTGTCTATAGTATGAAAAGTTATGGGCCAAAAACACTACCCTGTGGAACACCAGATGATTACCTTCAGCATACCTATTTAGACGTTTTGTGAAACGACTCTCAAAAATTTTAGATAATATGAAAGTTGTAGAAATTTTCTAGTGATCAGCTAAACTAAAGGAACAGCCAGTAATCAGCTAAACTGAAGGAACAGTTGGCTTCATTAATTCCGGTACTCTTCTCTGGAAGCTAAGGAGACGTCTGAAAATTGTACATTGTAGCAGGTAATTCTGTGTTTGGCAAAAGAGAAACAGTTGGCAATGCCACCTGTAAAAAAAAGTTGCTAAGTTTGTAGACACTTAATGATCAAAAGCATTTTTATTAATTCTACAAAATGCTGTTGAGCAAATATTTTTCTTTACAGAACTTCATAAAATTGAGAAAAATGCTTTTGATCACGTGTTTGCAAGCTTGCGACTTTGCTTTATAAGCAGCGTTGCCAACAGTTTCCAACAGTTTCTCTTTTGCTAAGCATAGTTACCTTGTACTGCGCACAGCTGTCCATGAACTAAACCGGAATTAACAAAGCCAACTGTACCAGTAAAGTTCAAATGGCATTAAAGTCTTGTTTTTTTTGGCTGTTACTCCAGGCAGTTAAGCCATGCATCAATAGGTCAGGTAGTTAAGCCAAGCATTATTAGGACTGGCAGTTAAGCCAAGCATCAATAGGGCAGGCAGTTAAGCAAAGCATCATTAAGCCAGGCAATTAATCCAACCATCAACAAGCCAGGCAGTTAATCCAAGCATCCTTAGGCTAAGCCGTTAAGCCTAATATCAATAGGATAGCTAGTTAAACCAAATATCAATACTCCAGGCAGCCAATCATCATTAGGCCAGGCAGTTAATCCTAGTATCAATAGGACAGGTAGTTAAACCAAATATCAATAAGCCAGGCAGTTAAGCAAAGCATCATTAGGCAGGGCAATTAAGCCAAGCATCAACATACGACACAGTTAAAACAAGCATCATTAGCCCAAGCATTTAAGCCAAGCATCAATATTCCAGGCAGTTAAGCCAAGCATCAATAGCCCTGGCAGTGAAGCCAAACCTCAATAGCCCAGGTAATTAAGCCAAGCATCAAAAGCCCAGGCAGTCTAGTCAAGCATCAATGTGCCAGATAGTTATGCCAAGCAATATTAGGCCAGGCAGTTAAATCAAGCATCAATATACCAGGCAGTTATGCCAACCATCATTAGGCAAGGTAGTTCAGGCAAGCATTAATAGTACCAGAAGTTAAGCCGAGCTTCAATGGCCCAGGAAGTCCACCCATGCATCAAAAGGCCAAATAGTTGAGCCAAGCATCAATAGGCAAAGCAGTTACGCCAAGCAGTTACGCCAAGCATCATTAGGTCAGGCTGTTCAGGCAAGCACTGAGAGGTCAGGCATTTAAGTCAAGTATCAACAAGCCATGAAAGTTAAGCCAAACATCAATAGTCCAGGTAGTTAAGCCAAGCATCATTAAGACAGGTAGTTAAGCCAAATATTAATAGGACAGGTAGTTAAACCAAACATCAATAGGGCAGGCAGTTAAGCCAAGCTTCATAAGGCCAGGCAATTAAGCCAAGCATTAACAAGTCAGGCAGTAAATCCAAGCATTAATAACCCAGGCAATTAAGCCAAGCATCAATAGCCCAGGGAGTCAAGTCATGCATCAATGGGCCAGGTAATTATGCCAGAGATTATTAGGCCAGGCAGTTCAGGGAAGCATTAATAAGTCAGGCAGTTAAGCCAAGCATTAAACAGACAAATCAGTTAAGTATAACATCAATAGGGCAGGCAGTTAAGCCATGCATCAATAGGTCAGGCAGTTAAGACAATCATCAATAGGCCATGTAGTTAAGCTAAGCATCATTAGGTCAAACAGGTAAGCAAAGCTTCATTGGGCCAGGCAGTTAAGCCAAGAATCAATCACCCAGGCAGTGAAGCAAAGCACCAATAGCCTAGGCAGTCAAACAATCATGCATCAATGGGCAAGTCAAGCATTATTAGTCCAGGCAGTTAAGCCAAGCATCATTATGCCTGGAAGTTAAGCAAAGCATCATTAGGCCAGGCAGTTAAGCCAAGCATCATTAGCCCAGGCAATCAAGCCATGCATCAAAGGGCCATGTAGTAAAGCAAAGCATCAATAGGCCAGGCAGTTAAACCAAGTATCATTATGCCAGGCAGTCCAGGCAACCATTAATAAGCCAGGCAGTGAAGCCAAACATCCACAAGCCAGGCAGTTAGGCCAAGCATCAATAAGCCATGCAACTAAGCTATTGATATACATGTCAGGCAGTTTAGCCAAGCATCATTAGGCCATGCATTCAATATAAACATTAGTAATCCAGGCAGGTAATAGTAACATCAATAGGCCAGCAGTTAAGACAAGTATGAATAGGCCAGGTAGTTAATCCAAGCATCAATAAGCCATGCAACTAGGCTATTGATATACATGCCAGGCAGTTCGGCCAAGCATCATTAGGCCATGCACTTAAGATAAACATTAGTAATCCAGGCAGGTAATAGTAGCATCAATAGGCCAGCAGTTAAGACAAGTATAAATAGGCCAGGTAGTTAATCCAAGCATAAATAGGCCAGGTAGTTAATCCAAGCATAATTATGCCAGAAAGTCAAACATAGCACAAACAGATCAAGAAGATAAGCCAAGCATTATTACAAAAGGCAGTTTACCCAAGCATCATTAGGCCAGGAAATTAAGCCAAGCATGAAAAGCTCAGGCAGTCAACTAATGCATCAATGGGCCAGGTAGTCAGGACAGGCAATATTAGGCCAGGCAGTAAGGCCTAGCATCAGTAGGCCAGGCAGTTAAGCTAAGAACGAATAGACCAGGAAGTTAAGCCTAGCATTATTAGACGGGACATTTAAACCAAGCATCAATAGGCCAGGCAGTCAA
The DNA here is from genome assembly GCF_036898095.1 of Palaemon carinicauda. NCBI lineage: Eukaryota > Metazoa > Arthropoda > Malacostraca > Decapoda > Palaemonidae > Palaemon > Palaemon carinicauda. Next base: position 234,149,818 of record NC_090725.1, on the reverse strand, counting down.
GGAATGCATCAATGGCAAGGTAGTCAAGCCAAGCATTATTAGGCCCAACAGTTAAGCCAACCATCATTAGGTAATGCAGTTAAGCTAAGCACAAATAGAACACGTAGTTAAGCCAAGCATTATTAGGCTTGGCAGTTAAGCCAACCATCATTAGGCCAGGCTGTTAAGCCAACCATCATTCGGCCAGGCTGTTAAGCCAAGCATCAATAGCCCAGGTATTCATGCCATGCATCAATGAGCCAGGTAGTTAAGCCAAGTATTATCAGCTCGGCAGTTCAGGCAAGCATTAAAAGGCCAGGCAATTAAGCCAAGCATCAATAGCCCAGGCAGTTAAGCCAAGCATCAATAGCCCAGGCAGTTAACCCAATCATCATTAGCCCAGGCAGTTAGGCCAAAGCTCAATAGGACAGGTATTTAAGCCAAATATCAATAGCCCAGGCAGTTAAGCCAAGTATCATTTGGCTAGGCTGTCAAGCCAGGCATCAATAGCTCAGGCAGTTAAGCCAAGCATCTATAGCCCAGGCAGTTAAGCCAAGCATCAATAGCCCAGGCAGTTAAGCCAAGCATCAATAGCCCAGGCAGTTAGGCCAAAGCTCAATAGGATAGGTATTTAAGCCAAATATCAATAGGCCAGGCAGTTAAGCCAGGAATTAATAGGTCACGTAGTTAAGGCAAGCAGCTATAGGCCAGACTGTACCATCAGCATCAAAAGATATTTTCTCATAAAAATGCAATGTCCTTTTTATCTCCTTTTATAGTCCATCAACTTGATCATTCCAACTGAGTCCACCCTTTACCCAATGACGTAGAGCTTGTACCAATTGTTTCAAAGGATATTTCCTCAGAAAAAGTCCTTTTCTCACCTTCTTTCATAGTCTATCAACTTGAGCCTTCCATCTGAGTCCATTCACTACCGGATGATGTAGAGCTTGTACCGTCTGCATCAAAGGATATTTCCTCTTAAAAAAATCTGTTTTCTCTCCTTTCATATTCCATCAACTTGTTCCTTCTAAGTGAGTCCATCCTTTACCTACTGATGTAGAGCTTGTACCATCTGCATCAAAGAATCATTTCTTAAAAAAAAAAAAAAAAAAAAATATTCCCTGTCTCTCCTTTCATAGTCCATCAACTTGATTCTTCCAACTAAGTACATCCTTTACCCAATGATGTAGAGCTGAACCATGTGCATCAAATGATATTTCCTCTTCAAAAAAGGTCCTTTTTCTCTCCATTCATAGTTGATCAACTTGTTCCTTCCAAGTGAGTCCATCCTTTGCCCGATAATGTAGAGCTTGTACCATCTGCATCAAAGGATACTTTCTCTTAAAAAAAAAGAAAAAAAAAGACCATTTTCTCTCCTTTCATAGTCCATCAACTTCATCCATCTAACTGAGTCCATCCTTTACCTATGATGAATAGCTTGTACCATATGCATCACAGCATATTTTATAATAAAAGATCTCCTTTTTTTCTTCTTTCATAGTCCATCATCTTGATCGTGCCAACTGAGTCCATCCTTTACCCAATTATGTAGAGCTTGTACCATCAGCATCAAAGGATATTTCATTATAAAATATGTCTTCATCCCCTTTTTTCATAGTCCATTAACTTGATGCCCCCAAATGAGTCCATCCTTTACCATATGATATAGAGCTTGTACCATCAGCATCTAAGGATATTTCATTATAAAATATGTCTCCTTTTTTCTTATTCTTTCATAGTCCACCAACTTGACCCTTCCAATTGAGTCTATCCTTTACCCGATAATGTAGAACTTGTATCATCTGCATCAAAGGATATTTCATTATAAAAGATATGTTTTTCTTCTTCTTTCATAGCCCATCACGGTGATCCTTCCAACTGAGTCCATCTTTTACCGGATGATGTAGAGCTTATACCATCTGCATCAAAAGATATTTCATTATAAAATATGTCATTTGTTCCCCTTATTTCATAGTCCATCAACTTAATACTTCAAATTCAGTTTATCCTTTACCGGATGATGTAGAGCTTGTACCATCAGCATCAAAGGATATTTCATTATAAAATATGTCCTTTTTTTCCCATTATTTTATAGTCCATCAATTTGATTCTTCCAATTGAGTCCATCCTTTACCCAATGGTGTAGAACTTGTACCATCTTCATCAATAGATATTTCCTCTTAAATAAATGTCCTTTTCTCTCTTTCTTTCATAGTCCATCAACTTGATCCTTCCAACTGAATTCATCCTTTACATTGATGATGTAAGGCTTGTACCATCGGCACCAAGGATATTTCATTATAAAATATGTCTCTTTTATCTTCTTTCATAGTCCATCAAGTTGATCTTTCCAATAGAGCCCATCCTTTATCAGATGATGTAGAAATTGTACCATTAGCATCAAACGATATTTCATTATAAAAGATGTTCTTTTTTTCCTTCTTTCATTTTTTATCAACTTGATCCTTCCATTTGTGTCCATCCTTTACCAGATGATGTAAAGCTTGTATCACCTGCATCAAAGGATATTTCATTATAAAATATGTCTTTTTTCTTTTTCTTTCATAGTCCATCAACTTAATCCTTTTAACTGAGTCCATCCTTTAGAACTTGTACCATCTGCATCAAAGGATATTTTCTCTTAAATAAATGTCCATTTTTTCTTTCTTTCATAGTCTGTCAACTTGATCCTTCAAATTGAGTCCATCTTTTACCTGATGATGTAAAGTTTGTACCATCTGCTCCAATGGATATTTCCTTATGAAAGATGTCTTTCTTTCATAATGCTGTGTTTCATATAAATAACCGAAGGTTGAGATTCAATAGGCAAAATCATATGCTTTAGCATTTGATTTTCTATTGAAAATTTATATTGACAATCAACCTGAGCTACCTCTCCAAAGGGCAAAAAACAGTGTTGGAGATTTGGTCATTTTGAATTCCGGAAAAATTTATGGTTCAAACTTCATAAAAATTTCAGGGTTTGGGGATGGGGGATGGGGGCAGATGCTGGTATGGGTGGCTACCCTGTGAAAAATCTAAATCACGTACCACATGCAATTGAAATTTCCCTTGTTAAGTCAATGGAGCTTTTTTCAAGAAATACTTCAAATTGATTGGTGAAAATTTTGTCATTAGATTTCGCTTGAACTCCATGAAGTTACAGGCCGACACCTCAGCCACCACGTGACATAGGCCATATATCAGGCAAAACTCGACCTCACGTGCCACGTGGCCCTGTGTGGGACGTACAGTGCCGGAAATTGTGTTATCAGACCACTGGCGACCCCCTGGCACCCGAACGGCACAACCCTGGGGCACCAAACCGGTACAGCCGGTAAGTGGACAGAACAGGCTTCCACCACTCACCACCAGGTGTCGCATGTGCACTTGCACGTGCAGCCAGGGGTAAGGTTACGAGGTTTACCAAGATTTTGAGTCAAAGCCCATTTATTAGAAAAACGGTCATAAGATCTCGTTTTTACTTCTGATGGGGATAAGACCTTCTGTCGTCTACCACTTGCCATGGGTCGCATCTCTGGAATAACTCTTTTGCATATGCCACGAGTGCGTCTGTCGTCACCCGTACTCCCGGCAATTGAGACGCGGGCACAATGATGTCCCTGTGGCGGCCGAACAGTACAACCCGGGGACACCTAAG
>NC_090725.1:234111175-234143675 GCF_036898095.1 Palaemon carinicauda | reverse complement strand
TTTCTATGTATTAATTTCTAGTGAAACAAGTGATTGCATAATTATTTTTTTGGAAGTCTCTTTTTCTCTTAGTAAAAGGTTTAGTTCAGATTTATTATTTCGAGTCATTAAATTTTGGTGTTAATTTTGAATTGTTAACTTTTTATAGAATGTATTTATTTTGGCAAAGTGTGTATTATTTCGATCACCAACTTTTTTCTCAGTGCTTTGCTCGTATCCCTTGACTTAGAACAAAAGTAAGATGTTAATTTAAAAATAGTTCCCGTTAAAAATAATCACCCAGTTTTATTGTAAGTGTAAAGTAAACAGACCTTTTAGATATTTAGTGTTCACATATATTATCGTCGGGGAGTTGTATAATATTCTCAGAGCTCGGAGGTATTTCTCTATTGTGCAGTAAATTATGAATATATATATATATATATATATATATATATATATATATATATATATATATATATATATATATATATATATATATATATATATATATGTATACTATATATATATATATGTATACTATATATATATATATATATATATATATATATATATATATATATATATATATATATATATATATATATATATTATTATTATTATTATTATTATTATTACTTGCTAAGCTACAGCCCTATTTGGTAAAGCTATAAGCTCCAACAGGGAAAATAGCCCAGTGAGGAAAGGAAACAAAAAAACATATTTTAAGAGTAACAACATTAAAATAAATATCTCCTATATAAACTATATAAACATTAACAAAACAAGAGGAGGAGAAATAAGATAGAATAGTGTGCCCGAGTGGACCCTCAAGCAAGAGAACTAATCCAACACAGTGGAAGACCATATATATATATACTGTATAAATATATACATATGCATATATATATATATATATATATATATATATATATATATATATATATATATATATATATATATATACTGTATATATATACAGTACTGTATATACTGCATTTATTTATACATACATATATATATATATATATATATATATATATATATATATATATATATATATATATATATATATATATGTGTATATTTTATATATATATATATGTATATATATATATATATATATATATATATATATATATATATATATATATATATATCAGTTATGAACGAGCATCTAGAGATTGCTAATGGATATACGTACTAAGGAAAGACATCAAGTGTTTCCCCAGAAGACGAGACCGAAATTAAAAGAATGATAACCATAGGTTGGAGAGCATTTGGTATACAAAGTGAAATTATTAATTTTAAAATATAACTTTCTATAAAAATAGAGCATTTGGTATACAAAATTAAATTATTAATTGTAAAATACAACTTTCTATAAAAATAGAGCATTTGGTATACAAAATTAAATTATTAATTTTAAAATACAACTTTCTATAAAAATAAAGCATTTGGTATACAAAATGAAATTATTAATTGTAAAATACAACTTTCTATAAAAATAAAGCATTTGGTATACAAAATGAAATTATTAATTGTAAAATACAACTTTCTATAAAAATAGAGCATTTGGTATACAAAATGAAATTATTAATTTTAAAATGCAACTTTCTATAAAAATAGAGCATTTGGTATACAAAATGAAATTATTAATTTTAAAATGCAACTTTCTATAAAAATAGAGCATTTGGTATACAAAATGAAATTATTAATTGTAAAATGCAACTTTCTATAAAAATAGAGCATTTGGTATACAAAATGAAATTATTAATTGTAAAACGCAACTTTCTATAAAAATAGAGCATTTGGTATACAAAATGAAATTATTAATTGTAAAATACAACTTTCTATAAAAATAGAGCATTTGGTATACAAAATGAAATTATTAATTGTAAAATACAACTTTCTATAAAAATAGAGCATTTGGTATACAAAATGAAATTATTAATTGTAAAATACAACTTTCTATAAAAATAGAGTATTTATTGGAATAGTCCTATCTGTATCAACTTTAGCATCAGAAACTTGGAGTCTTACTAAAGCCTTAGAACTTAACCTAGATAAAACTCGAAGATCTGTGGAAATAATAATGATGGGAATAACACTAAGAGACAATAAAAAAGCTATATGGGTACGAGAGCAAACTAAAATTAAGGATATTCTCATGGACATGGGCAGAACATACAGTATAATGAGAATAACAGACAATAGATGGACATTAAGAATAACAGAATGGGTCCCAAGAGATTTTAAAAGAAGCAGGGTAAGGAAGAGAAGACGAAGGATTGATGCAATAAGAAAGTTTGCGGGTGTGGAGTGGTACAGAAAGACCACAATCAGACCAAGTGAAAGGACATGTCTGAGGCCTTGGTTCTGCAGTGAACTATTAAATGGCTGGCGATAATATCAATGATGATATACATACATGCATACGTGTATATACAGTATATACAGTATATATATATATATATATATATATATATATATATATATATATATATATATATATATATATATATATATATATATATATATATTAATTACAAAACAATCACGAAATTCATACAATGAATTCTCTAGAAGAATAAATGGATAGCGGCTACATTGTCGTATACCGCTAGGTGGTGATATCTCTTTGCTGTATCCAAATTCCTCTAAATCAATTTATTATGCAGTCCGAATAACATTTCCAAGACACTCTGAGACTAATTTACACATACCATTTATCATCCTAAACTTGCTTATCCTCAGAGGTGCCAAATGGCATAATCACTTCATGACCTGAATTTCTATATTCCATAGAAGAGAAATAGCTTTCCTTGACGACGTTTAGTTTTGTTGCCTTTCAACAACTCCTCCATCAGTAATTCATCAAAATCTGCTTTCCACTGGAATAAGAGGATTTCCTAAAAGCATTTCTGGCTTGTTGCTTAAGCGTCTTTGTGGTCGAAGGAGACGTGAACACTCCAAGGACCAACTCGCTCTTAGTCAATATTATATCTTTATAACTGTTCCTGATAAATGTGAGAATAAGTGGATCCACTCAAGAGTCATCAGCAGAGGAATATCACCAATCATAAACAGCTTTCAAAATCAAAATAATGAAAAATATGAAGCATTATAAAAACATGCGCATGTAATTCTACTTTTTACGTGATTACTAGAAAAAAAATCACAATATACTTTATTTACCATGCAACAACAAATAAAGGCTTGCCTATTCCCGAACCGTATTGAGATATTTGATATTTCAACTTTACAGGGTAGCTTTATCGTCAATTGAATAACACCTGTTTCTGTACAATGAACCAGCAGCGAACATTTTATTTTTGTAGTAGTAGTAGTGTTACCGTCCTGAAAACAAATTAGAAATCCCTGTATGCGAAGAAGCAAGGCGTTAGTTTAAACCAGGCTAAGGTAATGAAATGATGAAACTTTGAAAGATTGCCAACAAGGTTCTTGTGAAACTGATGCAATAGAATAAAGTTCTATATACTTTTAAGGTTATAAGATAATATTTAGTAGCATTAACCAAAAAAGTAAAATCTAAAGTATCTTTTAAACTTTATTAGTTACCTTTCAACCACCGCATTCCATACATATCTAATAGTTTTATGCTTCAAACTGGTTTTCTATTTAGAGGTAAGAAATTGTTAATAAAGAAGTGATAGCGAGATATATTCCTGTATTTTCAAAACCGTCAAAGTAACCAGCGAATCAATGTTATATTGGAACTAATGGAAAAAATGTAGGTTATTTTGATTAAATAGCATGTTCTTTTCAAGGTTGTGTATATTGTCCTTACAATAACGGTCGGTGCTTTTAAATGAGTCACCCTTAAATATTGTAAGGTTACAGAATTTAAAAAACTACAATTGCAAAATGTAAATAAAAGAAGTATTATAATTATAAATATTGTATGCAAAAACGATATCATGTAGATCAATCAGTTATAGAAAATACAAGATGTGTAACTATGATTATTTTTATGTAACTAATCGCAAAGGTTAACGATGAGAGAGAGAGAGAGAGAGAGAGAGAGAGAGAGAGAGAGAGAGAGAGAGAGAGAGAGAGAGAGAGGATCACGTAGACAATGAAACGTGATGGTAGGAGGAAGACTCAAATGATCCAGAGACAGGTTGAGAAAATCCCATTCCAATTCGACTAATAAAAACGAAAATGAAGTGGAACATTTGCTTGGAGGCCAGAAAAACTTTTTCTTAAAATCCTCTTTTCACCTTCCCCTTCTCTTCGTTTAGTTTACGCGAATTCTAAATTCTTTAGATAAAGATGATATATTTTGAAATCGTCATCATCATCATCACCTCCTAAGCATATTGATGCAAGGGGCCTCAGTTAGATTTCGCCAGTCGTCTCTATCTTGAGTTTTTAGTTCAATACCTCTCCATTCATCATATCCCACGCCACGTTTCATAGTCCTCAGCCATGTAGGCCTGGGTCTTCCAACTCTTCTAGTGCCTTGAGGAACCCAGTTGAAAGTTTAGTGAGCTAATCTCTCTTGGGGAGTGCGAAGAGCTTGACCAAACCATCTCAATCTACCCTCACCCACCATGATCTCATCCCCACACGTAATCTCTTACAGTTTCATTTCTAATTTTGTCCTGCGATTTAATTTCAAATATTTTACTTATCTAAAAAAAAAAAATATATTTTCTGAAGAAGAATGGCTCATTCACATACCCACGTGATTTCATCATTCTAAAACAGATGGAAATATCATGCCATATTCCCTGACAAAAATATATTATGTTAGTTTAACAAGATCAGATAAGCGAAATGTCTTGAACAGAAAATGGAGGGAGATAAAGGTTTATTTGATTCAGTAAAAGATGATATATTAGTAATCTTCAAACGACTGCTCCAGACGCGTTCACGTGTAGTAAGCAGGCGCTATATTCATACTGTGCCAATTTAAAAACCCACGGTGAAACACCGTGAATGACGCAAAATGTACACAAGACTCAATGGACCTTTCGCTGTATAGAGTAGACGGCGACACTATATATAATTTGTATGGTAGTGTTATCTACGAATTTTGATATCAACTTTAATACACAAAAATTTTCAGATTATTTTATAGCTATTTGATGTTTGTAAACCAGAAACATGTTTATTTTATAATAATCAAAAAGTGTATTCGCGTAAGTCACCATAAAATCTCCGTGGACAAAAGGTTGATAAATAACATCCTGATAACGTATTCAACAGCTGCTATGAAAAGCAAATGAGTCTCATAATTAAATTAATTTCCAGAGAGAGAGAGAGAGAGAGAGAGAGAGAGAGAGAGAGAGAGAGAGAGAGAGAGAGAGAGAGATTTACTTACATACAAAATTACTGTTATACTGTATACTTCCCGTAAACAAAAATAGCAATTTGTATCCTATAAACCCTGTACATTTAATTATTTTATATCATTTATATTAAGCATTGATGTTTTAAAGTAAACGGTACCACGCCTTTTTCCATCATGGAATGGACGGCGCATGGTCACGTCGTTGTGTGAACGGTCGTCCTGTTGTGTCGTGGACGCAGGAAGGCATAAAGTCGTTATGTTCATAACTTTTAATAAATAATATGAAACCTCTCGATTATGAATGTCAAAGAAGAAACATCTTCACTGATGCTAGACCGGATGACCTTAAAGTTAACATGAATATAACAAATGATTAACAGGAAAACAAAACAAATATATACTAAGCTTTATGAAATATGAACTATAACAACGGTTTCCTTAAGCAGGAAAAGAACTTCCGTTGTTGTGTGAGTAAACAAAATGCTCGAAGCCATAACAAAACCTGCATATTCAGCCCAATTACACTTATTTATATTCTGAATTCATTCCATTATCTTTCAATAATCTGTTGAGGATACAGATTCTTTATACCAATATATTTTGACATATGCAAAAAAAAACTTTACCGTTGAATTTCTCAAGACTTTTCTTGTCATATATCAGTATACATATACTGTATATGTATATATATATATATATATATATATATATATATATATATATATATATATACATATGTGTGTATGTATATACATACATATATATATATATATATATATATATATATATATATATATATATATATGTATGTATATATAAAACCACACACACACCCACACACACACACCTATATATATATATATATATATATATATATATATATATATATATATATATATATATATATATATATATATATGTATATATAAAACCACACACACACACCCACACACACACACACATATATATATATATATATATATATATATATATATATATATATATATATATATATATGGATGACAATCAACACAATATCGTGCTAATATAGAAAGAAATTTCTAACTCATACTTGTGATCAAACCCAATCCCCTTCAAATGAAAGGCCAGGTCGCTTCCAACTATGCCACCAGAGGCTCAAAAGAAGTCGTAACCTCACCAAAGGCTCAAAAGAAGTCGTAACCTAACTGCTAACTGCAGTTCAGGATTTACCTAGCGAGACATCAGTCTCTTACCAGCAATTTTTCCCTAACTTCCCGGCCCACCAGGTGACACAATTGATAGCATTTAATTCAAATTACACCTAATGAGTCAATATGGATGAAAATCAACACAATTTCGTACTCAAATACAAATAAATTTCTACCTAATACTTGGGATCGAACCCTAGCCGCTTCAAAGGAAAGGGCGGGTCACTTTCAACCATGCGACCAGAAGCTAGAAATAAGTCGAACCTAATTGCTAACTGCAGTTCAGGATTTACCTGGCAAGACATCAGTCTCTTCCCTGCGAGTTTTCCTGACTTCCTGGCCCACCAAGTGACACAATTGATAGCATTTAATTAGAATTACCTGTAATGAGTCAATATGAATGAAAATCAACACAATATCGTGCTCAAATAGAAATAAATTTCTACCTCATACTTGGAATCGAACCCTAATCCCTGGTCACTTTCAACAGTACCACCAGACACCCAAAGGAGGTCGGAACCTAACTGTTAACTGCAGTTCAGGATTTACCAAGCAGGACATCAGTCTCTTACCAGCGAGTTTTCCCCGACTTCCCGGACCACCATGTGACACAATTGATAGCATTTAATTCGATTTACCCCTAATGAGTCAATATGAATGAAAATCAACACTACATCGTGCTCAAATAGAAATAAATTTGTACCTCATACTTGGGATTGAACCCTAGCCCCTTCAAATGAAAGGAAAGGTTGCTTCCAAACATGCGACAGGAGGCTCAAAAGAAGTCAGAACCTAACTGCTAACTGCAAATCAGGATTTACCTGACGAGACATCATTCTCTTACCAGCGAATTTTCCCGACTTCCCAGCCCACCAGGTGACACAATTGATAGCATTTAATTCGAATTACCCCTAATGAGTCAATCTGGATGAAAATCAATACTACATTGTGCTCATATAGAAAAAAAAATCCTACCTCATACTTGGGATCGAAACCTATCCCCTTCAAATGAAAGGCAAGGTCGCTTCCAACCATGCCACCAGCGGCTCAAAAGAAGTCAGAACCTAACTCCTAACTGCAGTGCAGGATTTACCTGGTGAGAAATCAGTCTTTTACCACCGAGTTTTCCCAGACTACCCTAATGAGTCAATATGGATGAAAATCAACGCAATATCGAGCTTAAATAGAAATAAATTTCTACCTCCTACTTGGGATTGAACCCTATCCCCTTCAAATGAAAGGCCAGGTTGCTTCCAACCATATCACCGGAGCCTTAAAAGAAGTCAGAAACTAAATGCTAAATGAAATTCAAGATTTACCTGGCGAAGCATCAGTCTCTTAACAGCGAGTGTTCCCCGACATCGCTGCCCACCAGCTGACACAATTGATAGCATTTAATTCGAATTACCCGCATATGGATGAAAATCAACACAATATCGTGCTCAAATAAAAAAAAATTTACCTCATACTTGGGATCGAACCCTAGCCCATTCGATTGAAAGGCCAGGTAGTTTCCAACCATGCCACGGGGGTTTCAAAAGAAGTCGGAACCTAACTGCTAACTGCAGTTCAGGATTTACCTAACGAGACATCAGTCTCTTACCAACGAGCTTTCCCCGACTTCCCGTCCCACCAGGTGACACAATTAATATCATTTAATTCGAATTACACATAATGAGTCAATACGGATGAAAATCAACACAATATCATGCTCAAATAGAAACAGATTTCTACCTCAAACTTGGGATCGAACCCTAACCCCTTCGAATGAGAGGCCAGGTCGCTACCAACTATGACAACAGAAGCTCAAAAAAATCGGAACCTAACTGCTAAATGCAATTCAGGATTTACCTGGTGAGACATCAGTGTCTTACCAGCGAGTTTTACAGACTTCCCGGCCCACCGGCTGACAATTGACCGCATTTAATTAGAATTACCTCTAATGAGTCGATATGGATGAAAATCAACACAATATCGTTATCAAATAGAAATAAATTTCTCCCTCATTCCTGGAATCGAATACCAGCCCTTTCAAATGAAAGGCCAGGTCACTTTCAACCATGCCACCAGAGGCTGCGAAAAAGTCGGCACCTAACTGTTAACTGCAATTCAGGATTTACCTAGCAGGACATCAGCCTCTTACCAGCGAGTTTTCCCTGACTTCCCAGCCCACCAGGTGACACAATTGATAGCATTTAATTCGAATTACCCCTAATGAGTCAGTAAGGATGAAAATCAACACAATATCGTGGTCAAATAGAAATAAATTACTGCCTCATACTTGGGATCGACCAATATCCTCTTCAAATGAAACGCCAGGTCGCTTCCAACCATGACACCAGAGGCTGCGAAAAAGTCGGAACCTAACTGTTAACTGCAGTTCAGGATTTACCTAGCAAGACATCAGTCTCTTACCAGCAAGATATCCCTGACTTCCCAGCCCACCAGGTGACACAAATGATAGCATTTAATTTGAATTACCCCTAATGAGTCAATATGGATGAAATTCAACTCTATATCGTGGTCAAATATAAATAAATTTTACCTCATACTTGGAATCGAACCCTATCCCCTCCAAATGAAAGGCCAGGTCGCTTCCAACCATTTCACCAGAGACTCAAAATAAGTCAGACCCTAACTGCTAACTGCAGTTCAGGATTTACCTGGCGAGACATCAGTCTCTTACCACCAACCTTTCCCCAACTTCCCGGGCCACCAGATAACAAAATTGATGGCATTTAATTCGAATTACCCCTAATGAGTCAATATGGATATAAATCTTCACAATATCGTCCTCAAATAGAAATAAATTTCTACCTTATACTTGGGAACGAACCCTAGCCGCTTCAAATAAAAGGCCAGGTTGCTTCGAACCATACCAACAGAGGCTCAAAAGAAGTCGGAACCTAACTGGTAACTGCAGTTCAGGATTTACCTGGCAAAGACATCAGTCTCTCACCAGTTAGTTTTCCCCAACTTCCCGGCTCACCAGGTGACACAATTGATAGCATCCAATTCAAATTACCCATAATGAGTGAATATGGATAAAATTCAACGCTATATTGTACTCGCATAGAAATAAATTTTGCCTCACACTTGGAATCGAAACCTAGCCTCTTCAAATGAAAGGCCAGGTCGCTTTCAACTATGCCACCAGAGGCTCAAAGGAAGTTGAAACCTAACTGCTAACAGCAGTTCAGGATTTACCTGGCGAGACATCATTCTCTTATCAGCGAGTTTTCCCCGACTTCCCGGCGCAACAGGTGACACAATTGATAGCATTTAATTAGAATTACCACTAATAAGTCAATATGAATGAAAATCAACACAATATAATCTCAAATAAAAATAAATTTCTCCCTCATATATGGGATCAAACCCTAGCCCCTTCAAATGAAAGGCCAGGTTGCTCCCAACCATGCCAGAGGAGGCTCAAAAGAAGTCGGAACCTAACTGCTAAAAGTAGTTCAAGATTTAACTGCAGAGACATCAGTATCTTACCAGCAAGTTTTCCCCAACTTCTCGGCCCACCAGGTGACAAAATTGATAGTATTTTATTCGAATTACCCCTAATGACTCAATATGGATGAAAATTAACACAACATCGTGCTCAAATACAAATAAATTTCTACCTCATAATTGGGATCAAACCGTATCCCATTCAAATGAAAGGCCAGGTCGCTTCCAACCATTCCACCAGAGGCTCAAAAGAAGTCGAAACCTAACTGCCAACTGCAGTTCAGGATTTACCTGGCGAGACATCAGTCTCTTACCAGTGGGTTTTCCTCGACTTCTCGGCCCATCATGAGATGGAATTGATAGCATTTAATTCGAATTACTGCTAATGACTCAATATGGATGAGAATCAACACTATATCATGCTCAAAAAGAAACAGATTTCTACCTAACACTTCAGATCAAACCCTAGCCCCTTCAAATGAGAGACTAGGTCGCTGCCAACTATGACACCAGAGGCTTAAAAGAAGTCAGAACCTAACTGCTAACTGCAGTTCACGATTTACCTGGCAAGACATCAGTCTTTTACCAGCAAGTTTTTCCCGACTTCTCGGCACACCAGGTGACACAATTGATAGCATTTAATTCGAATTACCCTTAATGAGTCAATATGGATGAAAATCAACACAATATCGTGCTCAAATAGAAATAAATTTCTACCTCATTATTGGAATCGAACCCTAGCGGCTTTAAATGAAAAGCCAGGTCGTTTCAACCCATTCCACCAGAGGCTCAAAGGAAGTGAGAATGAACTGCTAACTGCAGTTTAGATTTACCTAGCGAGACCTCAGTCTATTCTCTACGAGTTTTCCCGACTTCCCAGCCCACCAGGTGACGCAATTGATAGCATTTAATCTGAATTACCCATAACAAGTCAATATAGATGAAGATCAACACTATATTGTACTCAAATAGTAAAAAAATTTCTACCTCATACTTGGGATTGAACCTAGCCCTTTCAAATGGAAGGCCAGGTCGCTTAACCCTGGATAGGTACGGTCCTCGGACACCCCTTTAAGGGTATACTCGGACGCGAACGACCCCGACGCCAAAAATAATTCTTGAAAAATCAGTTTTTGCAGTAACCTCCTTTTTTCTTTTGCCAAAAAAAACTTCAATGAATGCTTAAAACAACTGTATAGATAAATACTACTCATCTGCAGAAAAACTATTTATTATAAATATTTTAAAAAATTAAGTAGAAAAAAAAAAGACCTGACATAAAAATTCATAAAAAAAAGTTTATACATATATACACAAATCCTTTTAGGAATTAATTCTTGAATGTTTAGGACACATCTTGATGTATTTTGGATGAAGTCAGACCCATGGAGGTGAAGATCTGAAATGAGAAAAAAAGGGTAACTTTTTTTGGCCAAAAAAATTTGTCCAAATTTCATGAATTTTTTTGGGTACCCAAATGAAATAGGAAGTGGCTAATTTTTTTAGGGAATAAACATATGTTATCCTAAAATAGAAATATGTAAAAAAATCTTCATTATTTTGTAAATTACATTTATATCAGGGGCCATATCTAAAGGTAATTTTTTGAGTACTTAGAAATTCCGTAAAAAAATACATATATTTAATATATAATATGATATTTATGCAGGTAAAAATATACCAAACAAGTGAGCAAGTCCTGAACGCGGACATGGTCCTCGTAGAGGACATACCTCCGCCAAGGTGACCTAGAGCGCCATATGTCCTAGAATCATGAATTGATGTGACTTTGACCTTCACATGACCTTGACCTTCACGTGACCTTCAAGTGACCTTGACCTTCACGTGACCTTGACCTTCACGTGACCTTGACCTTCACATGACCTTGGCTTTCAAGTGACCTTGACCTTCAAGTGACCTTGACCTTCACGTGACCTTTACCCTCAAGTGACCTTGACCTTAATGTGACTTTGACCTTCACATGACCTTGACCTTCACGTGACCTTCAAGTGACCTTGACCTTCACGTGACCTTCAAGTGACCTTGACCTTCACGTGACCTTGACCTTCACATGACCTTGGCTTCAAGTGACCTTGATCTTCAAATGTACTTGACCTTCATGTGACCTTGACCTTCAGGTGACCTTGACCTTCACGTGACCTTGACCTTCACGTGACCTTGACCTTCAAGTGACCTGCTTGACTTTTGACCTTCAAGTGATCTTTGTTCATTTGCCACTGATACTTAATATGACATTGATATAATGCACCAATATGACCTTGACCTTTGACCTTTATAAATTTGAACATCACCCATGGGTTGCGCCTGGACTAGGACTTCCCTGTTGGCTTATGCAAAAGTCAGTGCTTTATTTCTGTCTCTTGATATGGCCACTTATGTCATAGTGACACCAGTGACCCCTGTGACCTTGACCTTGGGGTGACCTTGACCAAAATTTAATCAGTTCTTCCATACACATTGGGGAACTACTTGGCCAAGTTTGAAGTGATTCCGTGTAGAAATGTGGCCTCTACGTTGTCCACAGACAGACAGACAAACAGAGAAACAAACAAACAAACAAACAAACAAACAAACAAACCGAACCGAAAACATAACCTCCTGGCGGAGGTAAATATCACAAATTCTATAGGGAACAAGAATATATATAGATAGGGCAGCTTACGCTTCGGATATGTCCACAAAATGGCCGCCAACCACACTGACTCAGACTCCCTAATCTGCCACTTGAAATGTAGGAAGGGTATGTCAATTTCAAGGTGTTATTTACTAATCTAATTATTATTGGATATGCATAAAAATTGTATGGTGGGTTGCTGGATAATTGTCGATTATTTTACGAATATAAAATTAAAATTCTGACCCAAAAAAATTTTTTTGAAGGGAAATAAAATCGAAAAAAAAAATGTAAAACAATATTTTAGCTAAAAAAATTTGATGATATTCAATCAAAAAAAAAGTAAACAAAATTTTCCGACAAATAAACATCTAGAGGAATCATTACTCTGTGATAGTTCCTTAGTACGTAGTAATTTTGAAAGAATTGGGAAAAAACGAAAAAATGGCAATCACCGGAAAATCGAACACATACCTATATATACGCCATATCTGGCTAAAAAAAAGATAGGCATGGGTAGCCAGATCATCTAGAAACACTTTCCAACACTATAAAAATATAAGTTTTGCGACACTACTTGCCAATTCCTTACGGTAACATGACTAAGCAAAAAAATGCAAAACAAATAAAAAGGGGCACTCGAGGAAAAATGGCTAACATTCTAATATACGGCATTTCAGAAAAAAAAAATTCAGCCACGTGCTAGTCAAACCATCAAGGCACATTTTCCGACAAATAAACATCTAAATGAATAATTACTCTGTGATAGTTCCTTAGTACGTAGTAATTTTGAAAGAAATGGGAAAAAACGAAAAAATGGCAATCACAGGAAAATCGAACACATACCTATATATACGCCATATCTGGCTAAAAAAAGAAGATAGGCATGGGTAGCCAGATCATCTAGAAACACTTTCCAACACTATAAAATTATAAGTTTTGCGACACTACTTGCCAATTCCTTACGGTAACATGACTAAGCAAAAAAATGCAAAACAAATAAAAAGGGGCACTCGTGGAAAAATGGCCATTCTAATATACGGCATTTCAGAAAAAAAAAATTTCAGCCACGTGCTAGGCAAACCATCAAGGCATATTTTCCGACAAATAAACATATAAATGAAATATTACTTTGTGATAGTTCCTTAGTACGTAGTAATTTTGAAAGAAATGGGAAAAAACGAAAAAATGGCAATCACAGGAAAATCGAACACATACTAATATATACGCCATATCTGGCTAAAAAAAAAATAGGCATGGGTAGCCAGATCATCTAAAAACACTTTCCAACACTATAAAAATATAAGTTTTGCGACACTACTTGCCAATTCCTTACGGTAACATGACTAAGCAAAAAAATGCAAAACAAATAATAAGGGGCACTCGCGGAAAAATGCCCAACATTCTAATATACGGCATCTCAGATAAAAAAAAAGACATGCACGTGTTAGCCCAACCATCAAGTCACACTTTCTAACACATAAACATGAAAAAAAAATCAATAATATACGGCAATTCCTTACTACATAGTAAATTTTTACAAATATTGAAAAAAAACAGAAATTGGCAACCGCAGTTAAATACCCAATATACCAATAACTACGTCGTATCTGACAAAAACAAAATCACGCATGGGTAGCCAGATCATCTAGACACACTTTCCAACACTAAAAAAGCAAAAGTTTTACGACACTATTTCGCAATATCTTACGGAAAAATGACTTGGCAAAAAAATGAAAAAAAAGGAAAAAGGGACACTCGCGGTAAAATGCCCGACATTCTAATATACGACATCTCAGATAAAAAAAAAGACATGCACGTGTTAGCCCAACCATCAAGGCACACTTTCTAACACATAAACATGAAAAAAAAATGAATAATATACGGCAATTCCTTACTACGTAGTAATTTTTACAAATATTGAAAAAAAAACAGAAATTGGTAACCGCAGTTAAATACCCAATATACCAATAACTACGTCGTATCTGACAAAAACAAAGTCATGCATGGGTAGCCAGATCATCTAGACACACTTTCCAACACTAAACAAGCAAAAGTTTTACGACACTATTTGGCAATAACTTACGGAAAAATGACTTGGCAAAAAAATGAAAAAAAATGAAAAAGGGGCACTCGCGGTAAAATGGTCCTCGTGGTGATGAACGACATTTTAACTAAAAAAAAAAACATGCACATGGTAGCCAAACAATCCACCAAGACTTTCCACAACTGATAACCTATACAAGTTGCACCATTCTACGACAATTTCATAATACGTAATAACTTTGATAATTATGCAAACTACCCTAGAAGGGTAAACTCGGACGCGAACGACCCCGACGCGTCTCAGAAATCGGGGAAGGAGTACAGCTACAGCAATGCACATCTGGACACTACTAGAGCGTGTAGGGGAGACACCTCCTGCAGGTCGATCACCCACAAATTCAGTCACGGGGGTGAGTCACGTGAGAAAAACCTGTTTTTTTTTTACGCTCGGGGTCGCAAACGACCCACCGTACCTATCCAGGGTTAAAACTATGCCACCAGAGGCTCAAAAGAAGTAGGTACCTAACTGCTAATTGTAGTTAAGGATTTACCCGGCCAGATATCAGTCTCTTACCAGCGAGTTTTCACCAACTTCTCGGCCCACCAGGTGACACAATTGATAGAATTTAATTCGAATTACCCCTAATTACTCAATATGGATGAAAATCAACACTATATCGTGCTCAAATAGAAACAGATTTCTACCTCATACTTGGGATCAAACCCTAGCCCCTTCAAATGAGTGGCCAGGTTGCTTCCAACCTGGCCAAGACATCAGTCTCTTACCAGCGAGTTTTCCGCGACTTTCCGGCCCACCAGGTACCAAAACTGATAGCATTTAAATAGAATTACCCGAGTCAATATGGATGAAAATCAACACAATCGTGCTCAAATAGAAATAAATTTCTACCTCATACAAGGAATCGAACCCTAGCCACTGTAAATGAAAGGCCAGGTCGCTTTCAACCAAAAGAAGTCAGAACCTAACTGCTAACTGCTGTTCAGATTTACCTAGCGACACATCAGTCTCTTACCACCGAGGTGACACAATTGATAGCATTTAATTCAAATTACTCCTGAGTCAATATAGATGAAAATCAACACTATATCGTGCTCAATTAGAAATAAATTTCCACCTCATACTTGGGATTCAACCCTAGCCCCTTCAAATGAAAGGCCAGGTCGCTTCCACCTATGCCACCAGGGGCACCAAAAGAAGTTGGAACCTAACTGCTAACTGCAGTTCAGGATTTATTTGGCGAGACATCAGTCTCTTATCAGCGAGTTTTCCCCAACTTCCCGGCTCACAAGGTGACACAATTGATAGCTTTTAATTCAAATTACCCCTAATGAGTCAATATGGATGAAAATCAACACAATACCATGGTCAAATAGAAATAAATTTCTACCTCATAATTAGGATCGAACCCTATCCCCTTCAAATGAAAGGCCAAGTCGTTTCCAACTATGATACAGGAGGCTCAAAAGAAGTTGGAACCTAACTGCTAACTGTAGTTCAGGATTCACCTGGCAAGACATCAGTCTCTTACCAGCGAGTTTCCCCCGACTTCCTGGTCCACTAGGTGACACAATTGATAGCATTTAATTGGAATTACCCCTAATGAGTCAATATGGATGAAAATCAACTCAATATCCTGGTCAAATAAATTTCTACCTCATACTTGGGATCGAACCCTAGCCCCTTCAAATGAAAGGCCAGGTCGCTTTCAACCATGCCACCAGTGGCTCAAAAGAAATTGGAACCTAACTGCTAACCGCAGTTCAGGATATACCTGGCAAGACATCAGTCTCTTACCGGCGAGTATTCCCTGACTTCCTGGTCCACCTGGTGACACAATTGATACAATTTAATTCGAATTATGAGACGATTGTTGACGAAACTGACATGTCTTGCTTCAAAGATTTTTATTATTATTTTTGTTATTCATCCTAATATTTATGTTTATAGGTTATTCTTTATTCCCCATTTTTACGTTCTGTACTGGGTTTCCTTCCTTACAACGTAGAGCACCAGGACTTGTGGAATTCATTTTTTTTAACTAGTTGCACTTTGGCTTGTAATAACAAGCACAATAATAATAATAACAGGAAAGACTATAAACTAGTAAGAACACTGACTATCGCATTGAATTCTATAAATTACAGCACAACAACTAAGGTCATCAATGAGGAGATTTCATCAGTTACCCTAAAACTTGTAAAAATATTTTGTATACCACTAAATCAATAATCATACACCTATCTAATCTTTGACCAATGTACTCCAGGGGTCGGTTGCCTAACGGACTTTTCCAATGCCTTCTATCAAAGGAATCCTCTTCTCTCCAAATCATCCTTCACCTGATCTCGCCATCTAAAGGCCGATTCACACGAGCCGTTTTCTTTCCGACAGGTTGGCTAGTGGCTAACCACCGTCGAAGTGTTGTACATTCACACGAGGCGTTCCCTATTCGTTTACCCGCACGCGGTTTTCATTGTTTACTTAGACTATGCCACGTGAGAACCGAGTAAATTACGATAATTTTGACACTATAAGATGTTAGTTGATAACTGGGTTGATAAAATAAGTTATGCAACTTCATTATACTTTATGCACCATGCCAAGAATATAAAAATTATGATAAATTCACCTGTTTTATTTAATGGCTCTCCAGTCATTTTTCATATCTTCTCTTTACATAAATTATTTCTATACATCTTGTTTGCCATGTCAAACATCTCCTCATACCCTTGAACAAGTTCAATTAACCTCTCATACATGATGTCAATAACAAACTAACTCTAATTTTTATGCCTATAATATGAGGAAATGTCGAGGTTGTAAACCATTAAACAAACGGGTACGATATAGGTCCTCGTTCGCACGAAACATCATCAAGCCGTTGGTTGGGACGGATGGCTAACGTCCGTCAAACCGGCCAAGGTTTCTTGGAAAGGAAGCTGAGCCGACTCGGACGGCTGACGACCGAGGGCCGCCGTCAGCCTGACGGGTCGTGTGAATAGTTGCATTTGAATAGACGTAAGAAAGCTACACGCCGTTTAACCAACGGCCAGCCTATCGGAAAGAAAACAGGTCGTGTGAATCGGCCTTTATTCTCTTCCTCCTTCTCGATTTTCCCTCCTCACTCCCCTCCCACCATCTATCCTATCTCAGTCATGATACTCTTATCATGTCTGTAATATTTACTACCCTGCCATTTTACTTATTTCGTCAAATTCAAATCTTTTAAGCAACGATATTGTCATAATCCACCTCAGCATTCCCCTCTCTGTTCTCTCTAGCTTTGCTTCTTCTTTTTGTCATAGAGCCCACGTTTCCCACACATACATTAAGAGTAGTCTTATTACTGTGCTATAAATCCTGACTTTTAGCTGTGAGAGGTATTTCATTATCACTTACCACTCCCATTACCCACAGCCACTTTCCCTTGGATGCCTTTATCCTATTCTCAAATTCAGCGTCACATCTTCCTTCCTCCAAGTATCTAAATTGTTCAACCTATTTTATAACAGAGCCTCTACGCTCGTGCATGGATATCCTGTCCCTACCTTCCTTACTGATCACCCTAACCTGAGTCTTATCAACCTTTAACCTCAAGGTACCGCTCTCAGAAGACTTCTGCCACTCTACAAGCTTTCTATATAAGTGTTCCTCATTTTTAGAGGTAATCATAAAATTATCTGCATATAGCAAAACCCAATGAATAATGATGGTGATTTAAGCTTAATACAACAGTAACATTTCCACAAAACTGCACATTAAAAAGATGTTAATTAAAAATAATTCTCGAAATTATGATGTTATAAATAGTATTCTATGTTTCGAATGTAAGTCATTCAAAAACAGTAAAATGTTTGAAGGCTTATCTAAAAGAACCAGAGAGAGAATACTACAGTACGAAAAAGAATCACAGATTATGATCTGGTTGTACATTGGTACTCAGACTGCCTGACTGGCTGGTTATGTCTGAACGGTGTTAGGAAAACTCGGTCTCAAAACCATGTTGAGTATTTACGTCTAAAATGGTATAAAAAAAATTTTCATGTCCTCTAACAGAGCTTCAGAAAGGCAAATAAAATGCATAAATGTGTACTTATGTTTATTTAAGACATTAGATTTATGTTAAGCACAGAAAAATATTAAAGGAATTTTGTATGAAAAGATAGGAAAACTCGGTATCAGAAAAGTCGGTCTCAGAAAACTGGGTCTCTGGGTTACCTATAGAGCGCGCGGAAACTGGGCTGTTTGGTTTTAACTATGGTATTCTATCAGAATGGCTAAGCTGTACACGTGGGATGTAGTTCTTGTTTTCTATTCAAGCTCTTATATTCTAATAAGTTCAGTTTCAGTACCCATAGCGATGGCTACTAAATACATTGAATCCCTAAGAGGAAAAGATAAGTTCATCGACGACGAGAATTACATATATGATTTTCATATGCACGGTGCTGACAAGATAAGGTTATTCTGGCGATGTGAAATGCCAAGATCTTCATGCATGGCACGAATTCATAAGATGATTCAAGACGGCGGAAATGTGATTGTCAAGAAAGTTAACAGCCATAATCATTCGTTTACATTAGCAAAAGTAGAAGCCAGAAGTGCTATATCAGAAGTTAAGTGTAAAATTTAGAATGGTGATTCATCAGGCTCACGAATTATTTTAGCCGATATTGTGAGTAAACTTAATGGAAATGGAAAAACCAGCCAAAAAGAAAAAATATGAAAAACTTGACAATTGCATTGAAAAGTTAACGGAAGAGTATGATGGCAGCAACCAAAGTTATCTTTTTGAAAGAGTGCTCATAACCTTAAGTGTTTTTAAAAGTATTATAAATTTTATAACTTCATCAATTCTTTTTATTAATTATCGTCAAATAAAATTTCTTTCAATAATAAACTGTTTAGTACCTCATAATTATATTGTAAAAAAATACTATATAAATGATCTTTTACTACTATTATTATTATTATTATCATTATTATTATTATTATTATTATTATTAGTATTACTACCAAGCTACAACCCTAGTTGGAAAAGCAAGATGCTATAAGCTCAAGGGCTCCAATAGGAAAAAATAGCCCAGTGAGGAAAGGAAATAATGTTATAAATAAATGATGAGAACAAATTAACAATAAATCATTCTAAAAACAGTAACAACGTCATAACAGATATGCCATATACAGTATAAACTATAAAAAGACTTATGTCAGCCTGTTCAACATAAAAACATTTGCTGCAACTTTGTACTTTTTAAGTTCTACTGATTCAGCCACCCAATTAGGAAGATCATTCCACAACTTGGTCACAGATGGAATAAAACTTCTAGAATACTGTGTAGTATTGAGCCTCGTGATGGAGAAGGCCTGGCTATTAGAATTAACTGCCTGCCTAGTATTATGAACAGGAGGGAATTGTCCAAGAAGATCTGAATTAGGATGGTCAAAATTATGAAAAATCTTATGCAACATGCATAATGATTTAATTGAACGACGGTGCCAAAGATTAATATCTAGATCATGAATAAGAAATTTAATAGACCGCAAGTTTCTGTCCAACAAATTAAGACGAGAATCAGCAGCTGAAAACCAGACAGGAGAACAATACTCGAAACAAGGTAGAATGAAAGAATTAAAACACTTCTTCAGAATAGATTGATCACCAAAAATCTTGAAAGACTTTCTCAATAAGCCAATTTTTTGTGCAATTGAAGAAGACACAGACCTAATGTGTTTCTCAAAACTAAATTTGCGGTCGAGAATCACACCTAAAATTTTTAAAGTCATACAAAGTTAAAAAAAAAACATTATCAATACTAAGTTCAGGATGTTGAGGAGCCACTGTCCTTGACCTACTACAATCATACTTTGAGTTTTGTTAGGATTCAACTTCCAGGTCAAACCACATACTATATATACATCTATGTTTTAGGAGTCTAAATTTCTTGTTTTTCGAGAAGAGGGAAAAGAAACTAAAAGACGCATAATTAACCATTTTTATTTTTTTTCACAAGTCATTCGGAGACCTAATCCTTTTGATATTGCTATAATCATCACTATTATTATTGCTAATGCTTTAGGTATTATTATTATTATTATTATTATTATTATTATTATTATTATTATTATTATTATTATTATTATTATTATTATTATTATTATTACCCAAGATAGGACACAAAATAAAAAAAGCAGTATGCTACAAACCCAATGGTCAAGGCTCCATCAGGGAAAAATATCCTAGCTAAAATTAGTGCATGGTGCAAATTATGGGGTATGTCATGTATGAAAAGTAATGAGCTAAGAACACTACCCTGTGGAACACCAGATATCAAATTCCTATACTCACTATGGTGCCCATCAATAACAACCTTTTGAGATATGTTACTTAAAATATCAATAATAATGCTAAGAAACGACCCACCTACTCCAAACTGTTTGAGTTTGAAAACAAGGGTCTCATGATTAACACGGTCAAAGGCAGCACTAAAATAAAGGCCAATCATACGAACTTCCTGACCACAATCAAGGGATTTCTGTACAGCATTGGAGATTGTAAGAAGGGTGTACCAACCGTGTGTCACACAATTGTACATAATTATTTTGTATATATTATGCTTGTATCTGCGCTCTTCCCTCGCACTAAAAAGAAACCTGAATGATCATGGCTCCGGTTTTGCTCTGTAACATTGTCTATCTCTCGAACATGTTATGTCCTGTTGCCTTGAGGTTTTGTATATAAAGGAGAGTGTTCCTTAATAAAGAACTCAGTTGATTGCATCCTGCCTTTGAGTTCACAACCCTCTCTCGGCCCGTCACATTGGTGAAAATAATTATGTACAATTGTGTGACACACGGTTGGTACAAGGGCATCACATGCTCCAAGGCCTTTACTGTTTAGTACCCTACAATTATAGTGTAAAAAAAAAAACAAGTAAAAGGTTTCAAGTTGCAAGCGGACACGTTTCAGACCCAGTTTTCTGAGACCGCGTTTTCCAGACCTAGTTTTCTGAGACCGAGTTTTCTGGAGCCACCGTCTGAACACTCTAATACATGTTAATTACTTCTCCCACAAAATAGTTTTGGACATTCTACGTCAGGGCATTTTTACTAGTTTTGGCATGAAAAGCATAATCTAAGTCCGTTTGTATTAGTTTTTTTTTTTTTTCATAAAATCATGACCGGCAGTAGACGTAGATTGTTAAATTTCTTTTTGAAGTGTTTTTGTTGGTGGTTGGCATACGCCTTCACACGACTTTCCAGTGCTGTCTGCAAAATCACCGTAAGTGTCTAGTGGGTTTGGTTCGGAAGGTAATACTCGTACATTGGCTCCAAAGATTGAGCCATCTCTCCGACTGAAAATAAAAGATAGGTAGCACTTAAGGCAGAGTGACTGCAGTGACTCTGTACTAATACTTAAACCTTGGCAGAAATCCATATGAAAGACAGCCGTATTCCTCTCCCTCCTATAAATGTTAGATCTTTCAAACTGAATGGCGAGGAAAAAACAAGGCAGAAGGATCAGGATAAAAAGTTAGTGCCGCTGGTTCATATTTTTATTGTAATGATACACACACAGACACAGACACACACACACACACACACATATATATATATATATATATATATATATATATATATATATATATATATATATATATATATATATATATATATATATATATATATATATATATATATATATATATATATATGTGTGTGTGTGTGTGTGCGCGCGCGTGTGATTATTATGCATTGTTTTAAGGAAATTATAAGGATTATGTTATAGATTAAATTACTTTAATATAAAAGTAAAAAGTTTTCACATGAATTATAGCCACCATAAAAACCCGATACATTTTATCTTTTCTTCTGTTAATATTTACATATATATGATATTTTCCAAATATGGAGAAGAGATTTATTCAGTGATAAGTTCAAAAAATTATCTAAAACTTTTCGTTTTATACAATAATCTTATTATTGATTATAGCAATACATTCAACACTTTTTCATCCTTTCAAAACCTAAATCTCTTCTTCCATATCTGCATATATCGTACGGGCATTGTGATTATTGTATGGAAAAAAATTGAAATGAGACAAATTAAAAATTCTTTGACATAAAAAGCATTCAGCTATATAACGCAACACAATCTAATTCTTGGCGGCAATATTTGACGTTTTTCAGACTGGCAAGGAAGTACAAAGACATATTCCTTTAACAAGAGGCTGCTGTATACCGACAGCAATACAGACCCTCACTATATTAGTCACACGTATTTAAAACAAATATATTTACAAAAAATTCGTATCTTTTTATTTACAAAATCAGATACCTTTCAATTAACATATTCTATTTTACGCGATGAGCAAACAACTAACAAACACGGACATTCAGGGATGTATCAGAGATGTAGTAGTTTCTCTGTTTTGACTATTTAAATAAATTCACATTTATATACATAATTTAGAGGAATTTTCAGGATGACAAGCTCTAGCGTATAAACCTAAGCCACTAGACTGCTTACAAAATAATTTCCAAGATAGCAAGTACTCCGTGATGAGAATGTTTTGAGAGGGTCACGGATTGAAAAGGTTAATTGCCTATAACAAATGTCAACCCAATATTTTAGCCAAAGTCATTTTCTCGTGATTCTGTATTATTGGGACTTATCAACAAACTGACCTCATTAGGACCTTTTGTTCTGTATTGATACGATGTATTTTTATTTTT
This sequence comes from Palaemon carinicauda, assembly GCF_036898095.1. Lineage (NCBI taxonomy): Eukaryota > Metazoa > Arthropoda > Malacostraca > Decapoda > Palaemonidae > Palaemon > Palaemon carinicauda. The sequence continues at coordinate 234,120,288 of NC_090725.1, read as the reverse complement.
ATTTTTCATCGTCAGTCTGCCAAGTTTTAATTCTATTTTCCACTGGAAAGGAAAGTTGGACTATAACAGGGCAGCAGCATCAGCAGGAAAACCCTGTAAACGACCGGGAAAATAACCACTCCAAAAAGGATTCAAAGAATCGAGAACCATAGCAGTTTTTATTACTTGACATTCAGAGGATGATGATGAAGCTTTCCAGCTTGAACTGCGTTGGGCGTCCGATGAAGACCGGTGAAGTAATTTAATCTAGACTAGTCACTTGTTCACACACACACACACACACACACACACACACACACACACACATATATATATATATATATATATATTTATATATATATATATATATATATATATATATATATATATATATATATATATATATATATAAAATGTGTTGAATAATAATAATAATAATAATAATAATAATAATAATAATAATAATATCTAGTGATCAAAAACTTCACAATACATTTAAATACTCAGGCTGTATAAAAAATCATTAACTTACAATAAAGTAAAAATCTGATCTTTTTGTTCGCACACTAATGAAAATCATTTTTCACTCTTTAAAATTCATGACCTAAGAATCATTTTAATGATTTCCTTGTGGACGTCATAATGATGATTATGGTCAGCATAATACCATTTCAAAATACTGTACTCCTACTTCAAAGCATATTGAAATAACAATATAAATAACATGTTCACAACAGCAACATCATCACCATCGTCATCTCAGACCAACAACAGAACCTTTAAGCTCCATACAATGCCAGCACGAGAGAATTTCCTCATTCAGTAATTGATGTATTCCTTAAAAGCATCAAAGCTTCCCATCCGCATCAAAATTTAACAGTTGAAAGCAGCCAATACTAAAAAATACCGCTTATATTATTATCATATTGTGGCAATCAAGGGGTCAGCTGTTATACAGCCAATATACTCCTTTGAAATTAAGCACACATGCTACCGAAGATGTTATGCAACATTAGGTATTAAAGGGAAGTTGTTCAGAAAGTACTAACCATAAACTACACAAGAGGGGAAGAAAAGTAATTAGCTGAAAATCATCGCGGATGTAACTTTGTGTAAAAGATCTTAGTTGAACAGGTTAACAGGAATCACGGTTTATAGTTTATATCTTATATCTTCAATTTAATATTGTTGTTTTTCTTATTAATTTATCATTGTTACTTCTTTGTTAAAACTTTTTTTTATTTCTAAATTTCTTTTCACTTGTTGGGCCTAGGTTTGTAGTATTTTTATTCTATAACTCGGGTATCAGCTTTGCATGAGAAGATGATGATAATTATATATGACATAAATGAGAAATTATGATTATGTTAAATATCTAAAATATGAACGAAAAAAAAAAGTTTAATCACATTAAAATTACTAGAGAGAGAGAGAGAGAGAGAGAGAGAGAGAGAGAGAGAGAGAGAGAGAGAGAGAGAGAGAGAGAGAGAGAGAGATTAAATCTAAATCTAAGCGTAAATGCTAAATCTGATCTGAACCAAATATCTGGCAAAGAGAAATGAGATTATGGTACATTAATCCGGAAGCCTTAAAATGTAAAAGTAGTAAGTGCTTCACTTCAACTCTCATTAGTTTTTGAAAAATACCATCACCAGTTTCAAACAGATGGTAAAAGGTTCGACACGAGCAGGTGAAATTGATGCTAACTGACTTATAATCAATTCAGATCCTAAAGCTCTTTAATTTCAAAGGATCAATAAGGAGGGGAAGAGTTTAATGCTGAGATACGATGCCTGCACATTTTTTAATGGTACTATTTTCGAATATGGTTTTTACTACTTTTAAATTCAGAACGCATCAATGCCCAGTTATTGAATGCTATAGTCCAACAAATGTAATTAAAATTAATGAAAATACAATTATATTTATTTTTGAAAAATATACAAATTGGTCCATGTTCAACGTTCTTAAGCAAACAAATTCCAGACTTTAATAGCAGGCAAGTTTTTTAATGTATTATTTTGAACATTATAAAAGGTAACATAACCCTTCTATTTCCTAATTCTTATAAGCACGGAATCAATTCTCATATAGCACGACTGACAGCCTAGTTGACTCCTGTAAACTATCTTCGTCTTAATTATGGCAATTAATTGGTAGGCTAAACAGTACCAGTAGATTATTGCCTGATACAAATTTTAGAAAATTGGTTGTTTTCGCTCGCAGAAAAGGTATTAAGAGAAATAGTTAATAACAGAGTCGAGGTCCAAAAACACTCCAAGCAGACCTAATACCCCTTCTCTTAATCTTGGCAGTCCATGGTATCCATTTATAGCCGAGAGGTATGGCGGAGTGGTCCACAAACCTTGCAAAGAGTAAAGTCTTAACCTACTGATATTTGTTTCACAGAAGAGAAAAAGAAGACCTAAACGCCATTTAGTGTTGCTGCCTCCCTAAACAACTTTTCTATAAACAATTCACCCAAAGCTGATTTTCCCTGGACTAAGAGGATTGAACGTAAGCATTATTGGCTCATTGCTTAACCAAATTATTCGTCAGAAGAGACATGACATATATTACTAAGCAATTAAATAAATTTCCCGTCACTGAGATATGATAGTGATAATAAAACCATTTCTATATATATATATATATATATATATATATATATATATATATATATATATATATATATATATATATATATATATATATATATATATATATATATATATATATATATATATATATATATATATATATATATATATATATATATATATATATACACACGCCTCCGGTTACTAGTAAGACCTAAGAAAGAAGATTGCTAGGCCGGAGCCGTTACTCTTGATCTTTGCCGGCACTGGTATTACCTAGAGTTGTGGCACCCTATTGGAAACGTCCCTGCCTGGTGATCGCCAAACGGGGGTTCGAGTACCACTCAAACTCGTTAGTTTCATTAGTGTCTCGAACCGCACCATCCTTGTGAGGTACGCATTGTGGGTTTGGAGGAGCCTATAGGTCTGCCTGCTGAGTCATCAGCAGCCATTGCCTGGTCCTAGCTTGGGTGGGAAGCGGGCTACAGCGCTGATCAAAATACGTCCTACTTGATAATGCTATGTCAGTGTCCCTTGCCTCTGCCATTCATGAGCCAAGGACCTAGGCAATGAGAGCGGAGGGCTATTCCAGTAGACCATTGCACTCATTTTAGCTGACTATTCTTTAATTTCTGAATGAATAGGCTTACCTAAGTTTAGTCTTATTGGTATTATTGATAATATGCTAATTTATGAAAATCTCAGTACATTTTTATGGTGACACTGATCTATACCGCATCCTCTACGCAATATCATGATATGCTTCAGTGTGGTCTTCCAAAATTATGTGGTATCGACATGTTGATGATGTTCTAGGTATTTTAGAAGAAAATTTTAATCTTGAGGGTTTTGTTTCAATCATTAATTCATTAGTACCATCAATAAAATTCACTATAGAAAATGAAGAAAATAACCGTATCCCATTTTTAGAAGTTTTAATAGTTAGAGAAACAGATAAATTTAAGTTTTCCATATATAGAAAGCCTACAAATAATTTTTCATATGTACATTTTTACTCCGGTCACTCTAAAAATATAAAGCATTCGGTTTTTTCCTCCATGTACCTTAGGGCATTGAGAATTTGTAGCCCAGATTATATTGAGGAGGAGTTCACTAAAATAGAAAAAATTGCAACAGATCTTTGTTATCCCAAATATTTCTTAGAAAAATGTATGAATAAGGCTAAGAAAACATTTTATAGTGTCCAATTAGAGAGAAAGGAAACAATTAATAATATGCTTTGTTTGCCATTTCATGTTTGTTTTTTAGATGTTATACCCCTTTTGAAAAAAACTAGACATTGCTGTAGTGTTTAAATATAACTGTACATTAAAAAACATGTTAATTAAGAATAGTTCTGGAAATGATAATAATGTAATATATAGCATTCCTTGTTCAGTGTGTAACCTATTTTATGTTGGCCAAACATCAAAAAGTATACCAGTCAGATTAAAACAGCATCAGGTGGCCGTCTCAAGGGGTTCTCTTAATAATGCTTTGGCCTCCCACTGGTTAGGGTCAAGTCACAGAATTGGTTAGTCAAAGACGGAAAAAGTAATCCATGTAAATGACTATTTCCAAAGGAATATTGTTGAATCATTTTTAATCTCCTGTACTCAAGGTAGAAATTTGAATCTAAGCCCAGGTCTGTCTTCCGTTAATCCAGTATTATCCTTTTATCTAAAATCTGACTTCTCCGGAATTATTAAGAAACTGACAGCTGTTGGATCCCCTTCTCCAGTATAAATACGATGTCTTTGTATATGTATTCTCATTGCTGAGTTTGATAATGTCCTGAGTGGATGAAAGTACTAACTCCAATCAAGTCTTTTTAATTTTTCCTTTCGTGGCTATAATACATTTTATATTCATCACGTGTCAGCTTTCGTGATTTCTACACACATATATATATATACATATATGTATATATACATATATATATATATATGTATGTATATATTTATATATATATATATATATATATATATATATATATATATATATATATATATAGGATGAGTATAACATATACAATACACACACATATATATATACATATATATGTATGTATATATACATATATATGTATGTATATATACATACATATATGTATGTATATATACATACATATATATATATATATATATATATATATATATATATATATATATATATATATATATATATATATTGTGTGTGTGTGTGTGTGTTTTCATTCAAATATTACTTTGACGAGTGACAGTTATTGGAAAGTTCCCAGAATGATATAGCGTTTCTGACCCCTTTCCTCTGGTACCTAACAACATGAATTAATACTACACAAACCTTGGTTTACTGTGTCTCGGGAGCTGCACTCCTGCTCGACCAGTAGCTGGACATCGTCGAGTGTAAATAAATAATGTAGAGCTCTTTCGTTTCACCAGTATTATAATTGTTTCCAGGATATAGAAACATTCTTTGATGATAATTCTTGAACAGAAAGTAGCTGACCTTGAATCGTTTAATGTAAGTACTTCCTCGGATGAACTACTAATAGTTGCAATTTCAAATTTTGACGTAAGGGAATTGAAAGAAACAAAACATATTTCCACAAATCAATTCGCAGCTTTTTTTACTAAGACGACTAAAATTATGCAATAATTACAATGATTGGAAGGCTAAAAACCAAAAACTGGGATATGCTTTGTTCAACTAATTAGGATATTGGTTGGTTTGTAGTTTATTCTTTAGAAGATAATATGTTATTTACAAATGCTGCATTTGGGAGTAAGTTTAACCAAATATAAAGCCATGTAATTGATATATATATATATATATATATATATATATATATATATATATATATATATATATATATATATATATATATATATATATATATATCTGTGTATTTCACTATAAACTTTCCACTGGTGATATTTGCACCATAGAAGTTCACCCAACTAGTATGCAGTATCAGAAAGTACTTAGGGAGGATGTTGTTAACTCCTTTGTTTGTCTCCAGAAAATGATGGCCCCCATTTACAGCTTGGTATATCTCATGCTGTCCCATATGTTTTCAGCGTCACCACTATCCATTTACCTCTCTATTCATATATATTGTACTACCGCTAGAGTTATGGGGGTTCTTTGACTGACAAGCAGTAATACATTGAATCCTTCTCTCTGGTTAAGGTTCACTTTACCTTTGCCTACACACACACAAACAGCGAATAGTCTGGCCTATTCATCACACTTTCTTCTCTGTCCTTTTACACCTGACAACACAGATTACCAAACAATTCATCTCCACTTAAGGGGTTACTGAACTGCAATTGTTCAGTGGCCACTGTCCTCTTGTTAAGGGTAGAATAGACTCTCTAGCTATGGTCCGCAGCTCTTCTAGGAGAAGGAAACTCCAAAATAAAACCATTGTTCTCTAATCTTGGATAGTGACATAGCCTCTGTACTAAGGTCTTCCACTGTCTTGGGTTAAGAGTTCTCTAGCTTGAGGATACACTAGGCCACGTTTTTCTGTCTTCTTTCTCTTCCTTTTGTCATGTTAAAAGTTTTTATAGTTTATGTAGATATCTATTTTAATGTTGTTATTTTTCTTGAATTTTTATTTTTCCTTATTTTCTTTCCTCACTAGGTTATTTTACCTGTTGGAGCCCCTGGGCTTATAGTATCCTGCTTTTCCAACTAGGGTTGTAGCTTAGCAAGTAATAACAAGCTTTCAAAATGGCTGGTTAAGATTCTTTCACCTTTAGTAGGAAGCATTTCGAATTCCAATATCAAACATAATGTAGATCTGATAGAAAAACTAAATAGCGCAACTATTAATTTTAAGTTTAAAATGGTTAGTTTTGATGTTGTATCTCTGTTTACAAAAGTACCTATAAATGACTTGCTTGAATATTTAGCTGAATTTTTAGACAATTATGATTTACCCTTGTCCACTCATAATGTTTTAGAGCTGGTTAAACTTTGCATTTGTGATTCTGTTTTTACTTTTGATGACAAATTCTATACACAAAAGTTTGGTATGGCAATGGGAAATCCTCTTTCACCTGTTTTAAGTAATTTATATATGGAGTTTTTTGAAACAAGATTTTTACCTAATATTTTGCCTTGTGGTGTTCTGTGGTATAGGTATGTTGATGATATTTTTTGCATATGGCCTCTAACCGAAAATGTAAATGCATTTCTCTTTGAACTGAACAATTTGGTACCTTCCATTAATTTTACTTGTGAAGAAGAACGGGATGGTTGTCTTTCATTTTTGGATGTAAATGTTCACCGTACTCTAAATGGCTTCAAATATTCAGTGTATAGAAAACCTACTAATGTAAATTCATATATTCACTATTATTCCAACCATAGTAATCAAGTTAAGAAGGCTACTTTTTCCTCTATGTTTTTAAGAGCCTTACGTATCTGCAGCCCGGAATTTCTTCAGGAAGAGTTTGAAAATATCTTCAATATATCAGAAAAATTGAGATACCCTAAATATTTTATTGAATGTGCTTTACAAAAAGCACAAAGAACTTTTTATTCTGCAACTCCGAGAATGGCTTTTAATAATCATAATGTGCTCGTTTTACCATATAATGATCTCTTACGGAGGGTTCCGAGTTTTTGCAAGAATTTTAATATCAATGTTGTTTTTAAATTTTCAAATACACTGAAAAGTATACTAATAAGGAATTCTCCCAAAGTTTCTCAGGGCTGCATTTACGGGGTTCCTTGCATGAACTGCAAGTGTTTTTTATCTCGGACAATCTGGGAAGGGCCTGGACACCAGAATTAAACAACATAAATATAGTGTGAGAACGGGACAAATCTCGAATGCTTTGTTTTTACATATTAATAATTTTAATCACATGATTCATTGGGAAGGGGCAAAAATTGTTTTATATTGTAATAATATAACTCGTAGAAATATAATTGAATCTGCTTTTATCAAATATCACAGTGACTTAATGAATGTAAGCCAGGGTATGTACAAACTGGACCCATTTGTTATTAACGAGATTTGTAAGATTGTTTCTTTTTAATCACCTGTTGAACTGCTCTGTATCTGCTGTACTAGTTTTAACCGGACTTTGAATACTTGTTTTCAATTTTTTCAGTTTTTTTATTGTTTACTTTCTTAGATGTTCTCTGTGTTTTTAGCATTGTACCTCGAAAATGTGTTGAAATAACACGAAAGCGCTCGGTACGCCTTCTTTTATTTTTCCTGTGGCCTTGGCTGAATATATTGTCACACGCTATTTAGTGACTTATAAGCATATATATATATATATATATATATATATATATATATATATATATATATATATATATATATATATATATATATATATATATATATATATATATATATATATATATAAAACATACAAAAAGACCTCAAGCGTTGGAAATGTATGGTTTCCACAGAATGATACTTGGAGGTACATATGAGAAAGAGAAACATGATACTGTACTAGGAAGATCAAGCTCACAGGGGTAAGTGCCCGAAAAAACAGTAGAATGTGATATATTTGACTATCATTTAGTTACAGCAAGGATGAAAATAAGTAGCCCTTTGTTATCAAATATGATATACAACTGTGGCTATAAATGAAATTAACAAAATCATTATATAATCCGCAGAATGGAAGCATTTGAATATTTATTTTTTCTTTGTTATTGCATATCTTACAGCATCCCCTAAAGCTTCTTCGTCACATCAAAAGCTTTCTATTGATTACAAGTTATTCTTGGGCTCAATTTAGTTTTATGTTGTAAAACATAATCTAATACTCTCACGATTTTATGCCATGATATTCATGAAGATTTCCTTAATATCACCATCATAAATAATTATTGGAAGGTCACTTGCACTAATTGACTGGGAAAAAAAGTTTTACCAGGTTTTTGTGACCATTTGCTGTTTCGAGAGGGTTCTTAATCTCTTGCCAAATACAATATTTTTCCAAGAGAATGACGAATCATATTTTTTTAGAACTTAGGCCTAAAGGATTCACAACCAGTCGCTTTTAATATATTTTTGTTAGTGGCACAAACAAGGACATAACTTTTTCCCTATACGTTATATATGACCGGTGGCATTAATCTCATGCTGTAACTATACGATAACAATTTTTGAGTCCCAGAAATATTAAGTAAGGAATATAGTGTTAAGACATGCAAATGCATGATAAAAATGTTTAGCCATCTATCCTTTATGGAAGTAATTAAAAGAAAAATGTTGCAAGTTCTTGAGAGTATTTGTGGAAACTAGTTAAGTTTTGCAATGGTTTAGTCACAGGGAGAGAATGTATGACAAGAGATTGGCAACATAAATATTTAAATATAAAGAACTGTCCCTACCTAGCGATCTTCTAAAGGGGAGTTCAAGACCAGCTCAAGCGCGATAATTTCTAGTCTACAGCCTCACCATCCTTGTGAGCAAGGGAAGGGGAGGAGGTTTTGAGGGAGCCTGTAGACTATATGAGTCATCATCAGCCATTACCTGGCCCTCCCCAGTCCTAGCTTGACGGAGAGGGT
>NC_090725.1:234101175-234106175 GCF_036898095.1 Palaemon carinicauda | reverse complement strand
CTATGGGTAATCTCTCTTCCCTCTGAGAGTAGCCTCAGGCTACAACTCTATGCGTCGGCCTTGAATTTTGAATTCAGGCATGATTAGTCTAGAGTTTTCTGTCTCATCCCTTAACAGCAGACGGCAAGTTTTGGGATTGGATCAGAACCTCAGAGTATTTAGTCTTATGTCGGCAGTCGGTCGGCGGGGTGAATTGCAATCCCCTGCCAGCTGAGCTGCCGGCATAGGAGGCTAGCCCTCCCTAGGCTACACCTAAGTGGTTGCATGATTCCGCCACCTTCTCCCTGTGGTCTATTAGACTAGTCCTATGCTCGCAGAGCCTAGGCTGTAGAGAAGTATACTCATGTGGCCTAGGATGGGGCAGAACTCGGTTTCTACCTTGTTGAGAGGAAACGGCATGGCTGCCGTCCCCTTAACTGTATTAGCACCTCCTAAGCTGGAGAATAGAAGATTCTCCTGCCGCTTGGGGTTGTGCCGATACTGAAACAGAGTTTCTTCAAGGTTTGTAAGTCCGGCAGCATTGCCGGCCCCTTCCATACCTCGTATAGGACCATTTTCTCCCCCCCCCCCCGTGTCCTTTTACGATGGCCGAGCCATTGTCTTTCCTGAGCTGGCGTCCTGCAACCTTACCATTGCCGGTGGGTTGCCTGAGCCGGCCAGACCCCCTCTCCTCAGCTGACAGCTGTCGGCGACTGACGGCTTCCGGCGGTCATGACGGCTGTGGGGGGGAGGTCCCTTCTGTCACCGAGGTTCTCCAGTTCTCCCTTGAACTGCTGGCCACAACTTCTGTTGTCAGCGTGTTGCTCTGGCCGGCAGTAGACCGGCACAGATAGGTACTGACTCAGTAGGCAGCATGTCAACTATACTAGTGCTGCCGGAGGCTGGCCTGCAGTGGTAAGCCGGCAATAGTTCTGTGGCTAGATGGAAGCCTGAATGTTACATTCTCCACTTCCATTTGAACCTTCTTTTCGGAGAAAGGCAGTAAAATTAGACTTTTACATCCTTAATTACTGTATACATACACAGTAATAAATAGCCTTCACTCTATGCTTTCTCTCTCTCTCTCTCTCTCTTAGCTAGCATGCTAGATGTTCCGGCAAGAGCTAGCTAATCCCGCAACATGCCGGCTGAACTACAGTATAGGTCTATACAGGTAGTCAGTATATTTGCAGTATAGTATATAGGGCAGATGGAAAACTAATGTATATATTATACTAGTAGTTATTTCCAATATATCTTGGGTATCCCTGCCCAGGTATTTGCTGAACCCAATCCTATATTGATAGAATAATATTTTGTCAATATTCTGATATGAAATCAGTTTCCATTTACCTAACAATATCAAATTTCGTAAAGGGCTGGTGGTGTGTCACCTCTAACCTTTAAAGGGGAGAGCCCTTATCCCTGAGTTTCCCTGATCAGGAAACTCCCTGATTTAATATTGTAAGGGAGGCCACAGCAAATAGATTGGGTGGGATACACAAATATATGTTTTTTATCTTTCCTAATCCAGTTGGCCGCCAGACGGAGCAGCACACTGGCTGAACTACATTAGATATAACTATACAGTAGCCATTAATTTGCAGTATGGTATATACTGCAAATAGAAAACTATAGTATGATTATACAGTAGTTATTTCTAAATATCCTGGGTACCCTTGTGCAAGCTTCTGCTGGTACTGCTCCTATATCGAAAGAATGGTATTCCTTCGATACTCTGATTGTGAAATCAGTCCTTACCTCACAGTGTTAAGTATAAGGGGGGACAGTGCCTTGTACACTTCTCTACACCTAGGTGTTCGACCCCCTTTTTACCTGGAATTCCCCAGTTGGAGGAATCTCCTTATATTAATACTGAGGGGAGGTAACAGCATTGGCTTGCAGGGGATACACAGGTTTGTGTCTCCCACTATCCCTTTATAGCTTCCTGTCCTAAGCTATTTTGTCAAAAGATGACTTTTGCAAATTGTTTATCAGTGTGATAATCAATTGAATACTCATTTCTGTTCTCCTTTCCTTACAGGAGGAACACCAGATGATGCATCACAGTCTTCTGCAGGAATAAGAGTGAGTATTTTCACGGACATCATACATGCAGGTTTCATACCCTCAGCAATACTATTTCCGAATCCCCATCCCCTTCTGAGACCGGACCTTATTGTCTGAAGGTCTCGAAAATCCCAAGTTAATAAAATCTAGGGATACAGCTCGTAACAACTTACGCAATTGGGTGTAAGGTTTCTAAAATCTCTCCAAAACCATACCTACCAATATTACAGCTTCATAAATACACGACATCCTGTCCCTTATCCCTCCTTTCTCCACTCCAGTTCGAGGGGAGGAGGTGGGGATGGGGGTACCCCCCCTCGCTGCCAGTGCATACACGATGGCAGTCTCAAGCTGTCGAACTACGGTTGGTTTGGTTTCAGGTGTTGTCTAAAACAAAAAGGCAGTTCAGTTACGAACTCGCGAAAACACGGAAACACTACGGGAATTGGACCGAAGATTTCACTTATTCATTGTGGTAACTGGCAAATTGGTGATCCTTTCACTGGCTCGTAGTGATAACAACGACGGCAGTCATTGATTTACTGTCACATCTGACTCCGCCGCCGAGAGCCGGCAGTGTGTGCCCTTGGTCACCACCCAGTCAATGGCTGGGTGGGTATGCCTTCAGTCGGCAGCCCGCCAACAACCGGCGGACTGCCGAAAGCCCGAGGGGTTGCCGACGATTCAGCGGGCTGCTGGCTATGCGTATAGTTTTCACCAATGCTGGCTAGGATGGTGTGCCTTCTGTCGGCGACCCGCTGCCGACCGACGATTCACTGACATGCCGGAGAACTGCTAACCATATCGGTACTGAAGTACTATGCCAGTTGACTTATCCCCAAGTACTAGCCTTGACGGTAGTATGCCAGTTGTATAGGTGTATACAATACCCTCTACATCTGTAGTATAGGACCATATCACAGACAGAAATCTTTGGTACATAACCATAAAATAGAATAGTTTTCCAATACTCTGTGCTTCTAAGCATAATTTCTTGCTGAGACCTACCTGATTTGGGGACTCACTTCCCCCTTTCCGTACGCTGACTCTTCATCAGTCTCTTTGATTCTCATTATTAATTCCCTGGATGTAGGCGCAGTTTACGCTACTCTATCCTTATGGGCTAGAATCTTCCATTGGGCGCCCCCCCCCCCCCCCCCCTTAAAGAGGATGCCCTAGAATCAATAATTAGGAAGGTCGCAGCAGTTGGCTGGAGGGATTCACACGTATGTGTCTTTCCTATTCTTTTCCAGCGTACTTATCCTAAGCCTTGTACAATAGATAGGAATCTTCTACTACAGTGAAACACGACACTGGGAAGCTGATTTAAACAAACGGTCAGGTATGACCTAAAAGGAGGACGGAAAAGTTTCTTAGTTCTCCTTGGGATGTTCAACAGCATCCCACAGTCACAATGGCCATTGTTCCACAAACGGTCAGAGATGTACACCTTCTGATCATGCGAAGCAAACAAACGCTTCTGGTAGGAGGGAAGTTCCTTCAGGATCGCTGGACCTTCGATCCTTGGGTCCAAGGCCTAGCCAAGATGAGACTAGAATGGAAATAGACATTACCTCCACTATCATTTCCTCAACTCTTCCTACATTCCAAAACCCCCCTGGAAGATTATACCTTAGAGCTCTAGAGCATACTAGCGGTAAGGAAAGTAGAGTCCATCGATTTCCAAGGAAGGCTGTTTGGTGTTCACGTGAAGGACCCAAGAAAACTCTGAGTCATTCTGGATTTGTCGCAGTCTGGTCAGACCTGAAAGATGTCTATCTGCAACTTCCAGTCAGTCACCCCCTCCCCTCCTAACTAGGATCCAAGTTACAGAAGATAACATATATCCTAGACAAGATTCTCGTCGGACTAGATTCAGTCCTAGGATCTTCACGGAATTGGCAGACACAGTCAAGCTAAACCAAGCCTAGAAAGAGTTCAGGCAACAAAGGACCTGGACGACAGGCTGGGGTGGGCAGCACCCGAAACGGCTGGTCTATGAGCATCCATGGAGATGATCCGGCCCCCGGAACATCGGGGATGCAAGATAGCTTCAAGAAGTCTCGATTCTTTCCAGCTCAGGGGCCTCAATGTTTTTATAAAACCATTGAAACCTGTGTCACCCCAACTCTCCTTTCCATTGGGGATGTAAAGCTCGGTCAAGAGACTATGGTAATCAGTCAGGATTCCAAGACGCTAACAGGGAGGAGTCTTGAACTCTCTCCAGTTCACGATAATGACAGACCCAGTGCTACAAGCACAGCTGTAAGATGCGTTAAGGGCTGGAGAAGATACGCAACAAACGCCCGAAGAGATCTAAAAGGAACAATTATGGTCGTTCCTTCTTTGCTTACCCTACAATGACCAAAGGCCACAGGCCCGTAGGCCATGTTACCTCTGTAATGGGTGGGGAAACTCTCTCCACGCAGATCAGACCTCCTCAGGCTGATCTGGGGCATCGAAGCGATATTGAGGCGTTGAAACTGTCGAGAATAAGGGACGTCTCATTTCATTAGGTGATGTTAGCCATCCCTTCCCTAAGGGAATGGCACCTATCAGGAACTCATGTATAAATGATCCGCAAGGTGACAGCCGATGCTCTTCTCGGGCTCAAGCCAATAGAGTTGGAATGATCCACGGACGCAGACCTATTCCCTCCCAGATGGGAACAAGTCCCCGGGCTGCAGATCGATCTCTTCATCACGAGCGTCAAGATACTATCTCGATATATAGCCCCATACAAGGATCCTCGAGTGGAGATAACAGACATCATGTCTCTAGAATAGAAGGGATGGACTTAGGAATTCCTGTTCAGCTCATCCAATCTCCTGCGGAAGGCCCTCTTCATGCTGAGACCCTTCCAGGGAAGAGTGGCTCTGTTGGCTCCCAGGTAGCTCAAGAGCACCCCGTTCCCTGTAATGAAGGAACTGAGGCTGAGGCTGGTCCTAGTT
>NC_090725.1:234091175-234096175 GCF_036898095.1 Palaemon carinicauda | reverse complement strand
TGGATACGATAGAAAAACTGTCGATATGATACTGGCCGAAAGTGAAGTGACTCCCAGACTACTTACAAGATTATATTGTAGAATGTGACGTGAAGAGGCTAAATCTGATGAATGGGAGTTAAGACTTGGTGAAAATGGCAAAAAAAGAGACCTGACTGAATGCAATAATTATAGAGGCATAACAATTACGGCAGTTGTTATGAAAATATATAGTAGGCTTATTCTAAAGAGACTGGAGAGAGAGAGTGATGAAAAGCTCAGAGATGAACAAGCAGGATTTAGAAAAGGTAGAAGTTGCATTGACCAAATTTTCATTTTGAGACATGTACAGAAATGCGTAAAATATAGAAATCCACTTTTGATGACATTTATGGAATTAGAAAAAGCCTTTGATAAATTTCACCGGCCAATTTTATGTGAATTTGATTAAGTCTATTCATGAGCACAGCAAGTGCAAAGATAATGTTAATGGAGCCTTATCAAACTAATTTCCAGTGAACAGCAGAGTACTCCAAGGGAATGTGTTGTCACCTATGTTGTTTATCCTCGTCATGGATTTTGTAATGTGTAGAACAGTTGGAGATGGTGGAGAAGGATTGGACTGGATTGGTGATAGGAATTTAGCAGACATAGCGTATGCTGATGATGCTGTCCTTGTTAGCTGAACACCACAGGATTTGCAATGCATGATTACCAGAATGCATGAAATATCACACGAGGTTGGGCTAAAGATAAATAAAAGAAAGACAGATGATGAGAAGGGAGTATGCAATGGAAAATGAAATATCATTGGAAGAAGAAAGGATTAATGAGGGTCTTTAGAATTAGAGTTTAGTGAAAGATTGGGAAAAAACAATCAGACAATGGCTAGGTTAAGTAAAATTTGGAAATCAAATCGCCTGAAATTAAATATGAAAATCAGACTATATATCACTTTCGTGATATCGGAGTTACTCTATGGACTTGAGTCATGGTATGACAAAAAACCAATCTTCAACAGATTTTGTAAATTTAAGAACAAAACCCCCATAAGGATATTGGGAGTTAAATGGCAGGACAGGATTATAAATGAAACTGTAAGAGAGATTACTCGAGAGCCACATGTGGATGAGATCATGATAAGGGGTAGATGGAGATAGTTTGGGCATGCTCTTCGCTCTCCCCAAGACAGATTAGTTCAACAAACGTTCAGCTGTGCTCCAAAAGGCACTAGAAGAGTTAGAAGACCCAGGCTTACATGGTTGAGGACTATGAAGCGCGAAGTAGGAGAGGATGAATGGAGAAGTATTAAACTAAAAGGTCAAGTTAGAGACGACTGGCGAAATCAAACCTAGGCCCCTTACGTCAATAGGCGGAGGAGGAGATGATGATAATTGTGTGTGTGTTCTTTATACGTAATTAAGGTATATTACTTTGACACACACCTATCTGAAGAATTAATAAAAAGATTTTCATACCTTAGACTGATCTGCTCCAGAGTCTTTTAAGACATTAAACATAAATTTCTAGAATCTTTAATATTGACAGTGAAGGTCATACTTCAACCTCATTCACTGGACATTAACTTGGAAATATTAATTGGCATGGGATTGATTTATAAATTTGGCCTGTATGGTCATTCAATACACGAGTAAGGTAAAATTCTTGTCTGTAATTCCAACCGAAATGTTCTATTACTTTTACTGCATAGATATCAATAGCAGACTTACTACTCCCCTTTCCTTTGTACTATATACTCTAAAACTGGTCACAACAGTCGTGTGAAAACCCTGTTCTCTACCAAAATAGTTGTCAGAAAAGAGGTATGTCATCTAAAGATCAGAAAAAAATCACCAGCAACAAAGCACAATTAACAAGTGACAAAAAAACCCGGCTTTTCCCTTTTTCTCGCAAATTGAGGATGACTGCAAAACTTTTTAAGCGCCTGAAACGGAATAGGAAGGTCTGGATATGCATATCTGACCCACTATCGTCAGCACACAACACCAAAGGGACCCTTCACTCTGGCACTGTGAGTGCGTGAGAGCCGATTCTGTCACCATCTCAAGCCCATCTCTGGCTCAACCAATTGCGACATAGACGAGTAAGTTTACTTTCAGTTTCCCAAGTTATTTCTCTGTTTTACGTCCAACATCCATTCCAGGGATCTGTGAAATCGTTTCCTTGGGTTGAGCCTTTTCTTGCGCTTTAAACATCGCTACCTATGGAATATTTACATAGCAAGTACTGGGTCCAGGTGCTTCGCTCGCTTTTGCCTTCCTACATTTCTACCCAGAATACTTGAATTCTAATTTTATAGGTTAAAAGGAAGTAAAATGGTTGCCGCTAATCATAAATCATGTACACTGATTTAGAATACGACCAGTATTCAATTTGATGATCTCTCTCTCTCTCTCTCTCTCTCTCTCTCTCTCTCTCTCTCTCTCTCTCTCTCTCTCTCTCTCTCTCTCTCTCTCAGAATATTGAGATGAAACTAATTTCACATATGTTCGAGCCCTTTTAAAGTATTCACTTCTTAACAACACAACTCATTTATATGTGAAGTGACATGTTTACTCATTTCAGACTCGGCTATTCTTTTTATTTTAAGGTGATGGTATATTCTTACGGATGAATTAAACTATACGAAACACTTCAACATAAAAGTTGAAATGAAACATTTGACAGAGATGCTTAGCCGAGGATATTCGTTAGGAGTATAAAATGTTCTCTGAACTCCAAAGCAAAAAATACATATGCATTATTATTCTGCATTTTGATAAGGCATTACCACATACTCGATAAGATTAAAGCACAAGTCACACGGAAAAAGCCAAGAGGAGATCTGCATTTTTTTTTAAATCCAATGTCATTGTTTTCATTTCAAACTCCCCGTCATTTTGAAAGTGCTCTCCTATGACAGAGAGAGAGAGAGAGAGAGAGAGAGAGAGAGAGAGAGAGAGAGAGAGAGAGAGAGAGAGAGAGAGAGAGAGAGAAGTTATAGTAAAGCTACATTACTAAGCAAACGTAATCCATACTTGTTTCGTGACTTCGAAAGAACGTCTATATTGAAAAATAATTATCTATAGCATGTCAATATTTCAAATTTCGATATAAATGCTTGATCTACCTAAATACAGGTGTCTAAAATTTAGAACTTTATATCAAATTTAAAATAAAAACACATGCATCATATGAGAAAAAAAAGCAAGGAGACGGTAACAGCAGTTTCTCAAAATCTAAAGGTAATAAAAAAACTTGCAACACCTTAAATTTA
Source organism: Palaemon carinicauda (assembly GCF_036898095.1). NCBI lineage: Eukaryota > Metazoa > Arthropoda > Malacostraca > Decapoda > Palaemonidae > Palaemon > Palaemon carinicauda. Next base: position 234,092,919 of record NC_090725.1, on the reverse strand, counting down.
TATGAAAATATATGTACAGTTAAGCAGTGTTTTTCTCTACAGCTTTCACCTTGAAAATGTCAAATGGAAATGAATACACACCAATAAGCTTTCATCTGCAAAAAAAAAAAAAAAAAAAAAAAAAAATGTTAAATCCAATATTATTAAATTTCTTGCACAGTAAGCCAGAATGCATTTTGAATTATGTATACAGTACATCAACAGCAAAAGTAAAAAAAAAAAATTGCTGAAACCTGTAAAGGGATAGAAAATCTTTGTTGTACTCACATGAGAAATAACTTGTTGCTTAATCGCGCAAGGGGGAAGTTGAAATGACTACTGTACAAGGAGGTGTGAAAAAAAAAGGGGAAATTTCTCAGCTCAGTCAAATAAGACAATGTTCTGCATGGCAATCTTGTACCTAGGATGTGAAGATGATACACTGTAAATGTAACTTGTTTTCATCTAGAACAATAAAATCGCTATAAATTGCTGAAGCGAAATAAACAAACATAGGCACCTGAATTAGCAAGCCTAAATGAATGAATACCTCCCACGCCTAAATTTTAAATCTAGTAATGGAAGAATTTAATACTAACCCATACTGCTTTTTCAATAATTATTGGTTTCTGAAAGCGGGAACCTTTTTAACGTGAAATTTCACTCATGAGGACATTGCCAGGAGATGCAGTTTCTACTACGTTGCCAAAATATCCTGAACATAAACTCTGAAATTAGTATGACCTGGTAGTTTTTATAGAATGAACCTTTTGCCATAGGAATAAGCGCTAGTAGCAAGTATAGTTTTTACTTTACACCAAAGTAAAATGCATCACTTTGCAGCAATTTCTTTTTTGAAAAAAAATAAATTACCTTACTTGGAGGGAAATAGAAAAGTAAACAGGTATCATAAAAATCCATTGAATTTGGGGTATCAAAATATTTCTGTACAAAAAATAAATGAAATGCAAATGACAGGAGTTTTCCAAAATACAAAAGAAATACCACACACCCATAAAATTATGACCTTAGTTTAAGCATTGACAACGATCACTTTGAAAACTACGCAGTGGCAATGAACTTCAGTGCAAGGTCTTAAAACAGATAGATAACTCGCATTCAATCACCGAAAAGATTTTTAGTGGATACACAGCTTGCACATATATTTCAACAAATAAAATTATACATTAATCAATTTCAATTTAGCATGGTAACTAATTTACGATGAAAGGATAACAATTATTTACATCAAGCATCTGCCTTAACAGCCTAATGCTTGTGCTAAGATAAAAAAAAAAGGGGGGGGGGGGAACAGGAGGGGAGAGACAAACAGAAACTAATCTGAATGACTGGCAGTCAACTGATTAGTGAAAAACTTTCTAATTTCTATGCAGATCTCAGGGAAGGTAAAAAATTATCCTAAACACAATCTAAAACACAAGTTTCATTTACTCTCATTATCTTTCGCTCACACTTACTCTGAACTTTAACCTCTTGCACGAATTTTCTAACTCGCCCATCTCCCGATAAGTACAGTATTATTCCCAAATATTTTTCTTGTCCACATACTCGCGCCTACATCAATTAACCTTTGACCTTATGAACTTCAACCCCATCATAACAGATTTTGAACAGCCAAAATGACGTAACATACACAATGTACTTACACATGTCCTATGAACGAATGGAAATTTTGAAAAACTAATAACTAGGGGAAAACAGAAATATAAAGTTAATTTCTTGTGTACATAAACATAAATATATA
>NC_090725.1:234081175-234088675 GCF_036898095.1 Palaemon carinicauda | reverse complement strand
CTATTGCATTGGATCACTCTCTCTGGAACGGCTCATTCTTTCTTTGCCAACACATTTACCGATGAGTCTGGGCTATTCTTTTCACATTTCTCTGTCCTCATACACCTGACTACACTGAGATTATCAAATAATTCTTCTTTGCGCAAGAGTTTAACGACTGCAATGTAACTATTCAGTGGCTACTGTCCTCTTGTTAAGGGTAGAAGAGACTCTTTAACTGGTAAGCAGCTCCTCTAGGTGAAGGACACTCCAAAATCCAACCATTGTTCTCTAGTCTTGGGTAGTGCCATAGCCTTTGTACCATGGTCTTCCACTGTCTTGGGGGTACAATCGGACACACTATTCCATTTTGTTCCTCTTCCTCTTGATTTCATCGTTTAAATGTGATAGATCTAATCTAATGTTGTTAATGATCTTAAAATACTTTAATTTGATTGTTATTACTTCTCCTGTAGTTTATTGATTTCCCTGTTCCCTTTCCTCACTGGCCTATTTTTCCCTATTTGAGCCCTTGCACTCATAGCATCATACTTTTCTAACTAGGGTTGAAACTTAGCTAGTAGTAGTAGTAGTAGTAGTAGTAGTAGTAGTAGTAGTAGTAGTAGTAGTAGTAGTAGTAGTAGTAATAATAATAATAATAATAAAAATAATAATAATACTAATAATACAGTATATATATATATATATATATATATATACATATATATATATATATATATATATATATATATATATAAATATGCATACACACACACACACACACATATATATATATATATATATATATATATATATATATATATGTATATATATAATGTATGCATCTCAGAGAACTCCCTTGATATTCATCGCAATATTTCTTTTACCTCTTCAGAGTAGTGACACCAGGAAGGCAGAACCTTTGAGTTTCATGCCAAGCTTTGACAGATGAACTTGCTAGCTACATGACCTTTTCCTTAAACCAGCACATGCTGGAGCATAGACGAAACAATCTTTTTTTTTTTTTTTTTAAATTAAAAAATACTACCAATTACCTTTACAATCGTATCTAGCAAGCCATACTTCATTAATATATATCTGATCAGTTTCTGCTTAGTTGGCTTAGATGCTATGGTACTCAATTTGGTGTAACTTTAAAGTTTATAAGTTTATAAGCCAAGGTTATCTATAAAAAAAAAATAAAAAAAAGTAAAAAACCGTGCTGTTGGCAACCATAATACATTATAGTATATACCTATTATTTTTTAAACTATGTGTATACTAACATTTTATATCAACATATGTGTATTCTTATACAAAATGGTAATAAGACCAAGGGTAATTTTACCCATAATCTAGTTTTTACCTAAATCAACATTTCGGAAGTACCAAACGTGGCTTAGTAATTTCAATGATGTAATGAATATAAATTATTATGAGTACGATGCCATCGCAATGTAACCAGGATTTTACATTAATTTTTCCCGAGTTATTAGCATAATTTATGAAAATATCAAATGGTTAGAAGCAATGTTATAACAGCTGGTATTACTGTGTAAGCAAATCGTAAAAAATTAAATATAAAGTATATTACCAATTACAAACATCATTATTATTATTATTATTATTATTATTATTAACCGCCGGAGTAAACGTTCTAGAATAATATAAAGTAATACTGAGGTCCTACGGAAAAAAAGGCAAGATTAGATTAGTTCCATTATTAGCTCTATGTACTGGATGGTATAATGTTAGAAGATAAGAATGATACATCATGGCGAAATCTATGAAAATTTCTGAAAAGGCGCAGAAAAAACTATTTCAACACTAGTGCAAGATTTAAATATCTAGATCAAGAATGAGAAATTGAAAAGACAGGAAGGTTTTTTTCCAACAACCTAAGATGAGGGTACAGCTTTTGAAGACCAGATAGGAAAATAATATAAAAGCACTGTATAATAGGTTAATAAAAATATTTCCTGAGATTACACATGTCTCCAGAAATATCTTTGCAGCAATAGAGAATTTTAGATTAGCTACAAGATTTTCCATGGGCTTTACTTCGTAGCTCCATGATTTGCACCATGTGATAATTTTAACCAGATTTCTGGTAAGGAATTTAGCAACCATATGTCTATGATTCAAAAGATGGAAGGTTTGGTAAAACAGAAATATCGTATGCATATGTAACAAGATTATTTTCATCAGGCCAAAACCATATAACATGAGTATGTAATATGAAAATTCGAGGACCAAGACATTACATTACTTTATTTAAAAAGGAGGCCACATAAAACGTCAAATAGTCTGCCGTTATGGGATCCTTTGACTGCCCAGACAGTACTACATTGGATTCTTCTCTCTGGTTTACGGTTCACTTTCCCTTTGCCTACACATACACTGAATAGTCTGGTCTATTCTTTACAAATTCTCTTCTGTCCTCATACATCTGACAACACTGAAATTACCAAACAATTCTTCGTCACCTATCGGGTTAACTACAGCACTGTAATTGTTCAGTGGCTACTTTCCTTTTGGTAAGGGTAGAAGAGACCCTTTAGCTATGGTAAGCAAGCTCTTCTAGGAGAAGGACACTCCAAATTCAAACCATTGTTCTCTAGCCTTCGGTAGTGCCATAGCTTCTGTACCATGGTCTTCCACTATCTTGGGTTAGAACTTTCTTGCTTAAGGGTACACTCGGTAATATTTTTCTATCTAATTTCTGTTCCTCTTGTTTTGTTGAAGTTTTTATACTTTACATACGACATATTTATTCTAGTGTTGTTACTGTTCTTGAAAAAAAAATCTATTTTTCCTTGTTTCCTTCCCTAATTCGGCTACTTTCCCTGTTAGGGCCATGGGCTTATAGCATCCTGCTTTTCCAACTAGGGTTGCAGCTTAGCAAGTAATAATAATAATAATAATAATAATAGTAGTAGTAGTAGTAGTAGTAGTAGTAGTAGTAGTAGTAGTAGCAGTAATAATGACGAACAGCAAATAGGCCGTAAATATAAACAACGTTTCAAAATAAAATTCCTAAATGATTTCATCAAGGACACTTAGCCGAATAATGGTGCAAACGAAAGTACCTACAACCATATATAATCAATATAGACAGAAAAATGGAAAGCTTCGACAGCTTTTTATTGGATCTTATATTACCCTACGTAATATAAAGGTTACACATGGTATCTATAATGAGTTTCTTTACGATTATTATTTATATATGCAGCCACGAGTATCGATGCTGCCTATTTTTTTCCTGAGGCTCAGCCAGTCAGTCGAAAACAGAATGTCCACACTCACCAGTAGTTATATATGTCATCTATGTGTACAGAACTTCTGCATATTATACTGCCCATGACGTATATGAAAAATATCTAACTTCAGCACTTAAGAGGATAGCTTTTCCTTTTTATGTATATTATATTAGGAAAAGTAACGATAAAATTCTAATAAAATAAATAAAGCGTGTTCTTAACATTACAATTAAATTATAAAATGATATCCAACCTTTCTCTCCTCCCTCTCCAGTGAGTCTAATGGAAGTTAACAAGCATTACACTTCTGAAAAAAAAATCCAAATTAAAATGTAACTACAAAATGCAAAATGTATCATAAACATATTTGAACTTTAATGGAGTTCGCTTTCCTAGTTAAATAAAATTTAGTATATACTTTATGCTAGAAAACAAAAAGAATAGGCAATTACCCAGCTACATAAAAGTTCCTGTCCACGGCAAAGTATCTATTACACACAGTATGATTAACTGTAAATTGCATGAACATGCAAAGTAAACTATATTTGTGCGAATCAAATTTAAAAGAATAAACAATGGGTCAGATTAGGCTACGTATGTGAATAAATTAATTACGTCAAAATTATCAAAATATTTAATGGGTATGATTGTGGTACAGGAGAATAAATTAATTTCACCAGAATAACACAAACATAATTATGATAAATCTCTTCACTTGGAAACCTACGGACAAAATACCGGGATTTTGGTGTAAGATTTGGATATACTTCCGACACCGTTTGTATCAATCGGTCTCAGATTTGTGATATCGACATTACAAAAAAATAATCAACATTATATAGAAAGAACCTTTATAAATCATATATCCATATTCTGTTTAGGTGCTACTATGTTCTTGTTATGCATCACTTCTTTAAAAATTTATTTAGTCGTGTGTATGACAAATCATGCAAGTTGACACTAAGCATCTCTATACAGTTTAGCCTATATTCATAATTTACTGGTTTTTAATTATGATATCGATGCATACTGTTTGAGTCAAAATGTATTTCTATATTGATAAAAAAAAAATTCATTTTACAGAAAATCCATAACCTGATTATCCGAAGGTATATATTTGGTACTTTAAGTATGACAAATATCTAGAAACATAAAAGTGGATACAGATTTGCCAACTTCCTTTCTAATCTTTTCTCCTCAAATTTGTTACAAATGAGATTCATAGTTTAACTTCACTTCCTGTTTCGATACTTGAGTAAAACACTGCATTGAAAATCTGAGATATTTAGGATCCATGATCTCTAATACAAGATCTTTAGAATTTGAATTTAATGAAGGACTGAAAAAAGCAAATCAAACAATGGCTATGTTAAGTGAAATTTGGAAATTATATATAAAAACAGGCTATATATCGTTGTAGTAAGATCGGTTTTACAATATGTATGACAATGAAACAATATCCAAAGTCCTAAGAAGAATATTGGGAGTTAAATAGCAGGACAGGATTAGAAATGAAACTATAAGAGAGATTACTCGAGTGCCATATGTGTATGAGATCATGGTGAGAGGATAAAAGAATTGGAAGACCCAGGCCTACATGGCTGAATACTATGAACCATGAAGTAGATGATGAATGGCGAAGGAAAGATTTAAAAGCTCAAGATAGAGACGACTGGTGAAATCTAAATGAGGCCCTATGCGTCAATAGGCGTAGGATAATGATGATGATGATGATGATCTATATATATATATATATATATAGATATATATATATATATATATATATATATATATATATATATATATCTATATATATATATACATACATATAAATACACATATAAAAAATATATATATACATATATATAAATATAAATATATATATATATATATATATATATATATATATATATATATATACATATATATATATATATATATATATATATATATATATATATATATATATATATATATATATACAGTATATAGTGTGTGTGATTGTATGTTTCAACACAGGATCTACAGCAAGTTACCGCACAGGCTCTCAAGAAGTTTTGAGAGATAAACTTGAAGACACTATGCGCAGTAACAATCCAACCCCAAATCGTCTATATGAAGTTGCCCAAATATCAATAAAAACGGCGTTAAGTTTTAATGATCCATTAAAAAAAGAGGACATGCCACTCTGGGTATAACATCGCTGAACCTGTGTTCACTGGTTGAAATGCAAATTCCCGACCAATCACCAACTGGGATATTTCTACTGCCATTCATCATGTTTTATTCTCGTTACCTTAGGGATTTCAAATTCAATACTATTGCCGAGTCAACATTCTAAACTCAAAAGAAAATCCCTTGATGTTTATTGGATTATTTACAGACAGGTGACTCGCAATTCAGAAACATGAAATGAACTGCAGTAAATGTTGTTCATGAGAGAGAGAGAGAGAGAGAGAGAGAGAGAGAGAGAGAGAGAGAGAGAGAGAGAGAGAGAGAGAGAGAGAGAGAAAGAATGGTATTCATTTTAAAGGTCGGATTGACAGAGGTTGCTATAAAAGAAGCAACTGTTGTGAAACATTAAAATATATCTTTCTAACAGAATTCGTAACCTATGAGATTAGTGCTGATACTCTCGACAAAGTAATCAAAGTTAAAGAGATGTTTTTTCTAAATACATATAAAATCGCTGTGCAATACATAATTAACGATCTAGAATTAGAGAGAGAGAGAGAGAGAGAGAGAGAGAGAGAGAGAGAGAGAGAGAGAGAGAGAGAGAGAGAGAGAATGTTCAACAGACCGACGAGAAACCAAGGAAAACTTATCCAAATTGGACTAATAAAAACAAACTGCATTAGGGTCAATCCGAAGTTCCAACACTCTTTACCCCGTGATTATTATTCTTGCTTTTCCTCTCCCTCTCAAAGGAAAAGGATGTTTAAAATCGTCTGAAACACGTTGCGTTGAAATTATCATCGAAAAGAAATGATAAAATTAATATTTCATTCTACCAAGGCTCATAAGCAAAAATTACTTTTAACTAAAAAAAAAAGATTATGCCATTCCTATGTAAAAAAAAATAAAATCAGGATGTTAATAGATAACAATAGATAAATCAACGTGGAAAAAAAATATAGAATGAAACAAAATACTTCACGAGAAAAATATTCTCCAACGAAACTTTTGGGTACTACTCTAACCTACTGCTTGGGATAACATTTGGTTTCTTTTCGTATGTTATGGACTGCAGTGTTGCAGGAGCCCATGTCTGGCCGGAAGGGCAGAGCAATCTGCAACAACTGCAGCAACTATTCGAATATCGATTAATCTTTTCTTTGTGCAAGAATTAGTCCCAATCTTTCATGGGAAATAATTTACAAATATCATCTCAAACTAGATTTCATGGCCATATAAATAAAAAAATACATTTCTGAATAAAACTAAAATGTGTGTATACAAATTCTATACATACGTATATATACAGTATGCATATATATATATATATATATATATATATATATATATATATATATTATTATTATTATTATTACTTGCTAAACTACAACCCTAGTTGGAAAAGCAGGATGCTATAAGCCCAGGGGCCCCAACATGGAAAATAGCCCAGTGACGAAAGGAAACATGGAATATATTCTAAGAACAGTAACAATGTTAAAATAAATATTTCCTATCTAAACTATGAAAACTTTAACAAAACAAGAGGAAGAGAAATTAAATAGAATGGTGTGCCCAAATGTACCCTCAAGCAAGAGAACTCTAACCCAAGACAGTGGAAGACCATGGAACAAAGGCTATGGCACTACCCAAGCCTAGAGAACAATGATTTGATTTTGGAGTGTCCTTCTCCTAGAAGAGCTGCTTACCATAGGTAAAGAGTGTCTTCTACCCTTACCAAGAGGTGAAGAAGAATTGTTTGGTAATCTCAGTGTTGACAAGGGGTATGAGGACAGAGGAGAATCTACAAATAATAGGCCATACTATTCGGAGTATGTGTAGGGAAAGGGGAAGTGACCGTAACCAGAAAGAAGGAACCAATGGAGTACTGTTTGGCCAGTCAAATTCCCACAACTCTCTAGTGGTAGTATCTCAATGGGAGGCTGGTGCCCTAGCCAACCTACTACCTTGAACAGGTATACAGTATATATTCCTTACGAATAAAAAGCACTAACTTCAATTAAGTCTTTTTATTTCTTCTCACAAGGCTACAATACATATCTTATGCTTATCACGTGTCAGCTTTCGG
>NC_090725.1:234068675-234073675 GCF_036898095.1 Palaemon carinicauda | reverse complement strand
AAAATTTTGAAAGTCATAAATATTTAAAGAAACACTATCAATACTGAGATCCGGATGTTGAGGAGCCACCGTCCTTGACCTACTTACAATCATACTTTGAGTTTTGTTAGGATTCAACCTCATACCCCATAATTTGCACCATGCACTAATTCTAGCTAAATCTCAATTAAGGGATTCACCAACCCTAGATATACATTCAGGGGATGGAATTGATGCAAAGAGAGTAGCATCATCTGCATATGCAACAAGCTTGTTTTCTAGGACAAACCACATGTCATGTGTATATAGTATGAAAAGTAATGGCCCAAGAACACTACCCTGTGGAACACCGGATATCACATTCCTATAATCACTATGGTGCCCATCAACAACAACTCTTTGAGATCTATTACTTAAAAAATCAATAATAATGCTAAGAAACGACCCACCCACTCCCAACTGTTTTAGTTTGAAAACAAGGGCCTCATGATTAACACGGTCAAAGGCAGCACTAAAATCAAGGCCAATCATACGAACTTCCCGACCACAATCAAGGGATTTCTGTACAGCATTGGAGATTGTGAGATGGGCATCACATGCTCCAAGGCCTTTACGAAAACCAAATTGCAAACTAGGGAGTAGATGATTACCTTCAGCAAACCTATTAAGACGTTTTGCCTAAGACGTTCAAAAACTTTAGATAATATGGGAGTTATGGAAATTGGGCGGTAATCAGTGGGATTTGAGCTACCACAAACACATTTACATAGAGGAGTAACATTACCAATTCTCCAACAAGTGCTAAAAGCTCCTCTTCTTGCTAACTTGCGCAAAATAACAGATAACTTTGGAGCTAAGAAATCTGCTGTCTTTATAAAAAAACAAAGGAAAAATACCATTTGGGTCTACACCTCCATAAGCATCAAGGTCCACCAACAGAGCTTTAATCTCACGAGATCGAAAAGCTAAACTAGTTAGTTTAGCCTCAGGAAAACAGGAATGAGGAAGTTCAAGTTTTTCATTACTCTGTTTACTGTCAAAAACATCAGCCAAAAGGGTTGCCTTTTCCTTTGGACAGTGAGTGACTGAGCCATCTGGTTTAAGTAAAGGAGGAACTGTTGCATCTACACCAAAGAGTGCAGATTTAAGGGTAGACCACCATTTATGTTCCTGAGTTGTACCAGAAAGTGTTTCTTTTATGGTTAAATTGTACTCCTTTTTAGTTGAGGCATAAACTCTCTGAGCAAAAGTTCGAAGCTGAGTATAGTTGTTCCAGGTCAAATCTGATCTGTTACCCTTCCAAAGATGATAGGCCTCCTGTTTCTCCAAATAAGCACGTCTACAATCATCACTGAACCACGGTTTGTCCTTCACTCGGTACCTTAGCACACGAGAAGGGATACGCCTATCAATTATGTTGACTAGATTCTCATTCAAAGGGACAACAGGATTTACACTATTATATAATTGTGACCAATTCAAGCACAAAAGATCATGTAAAATCCCATTCCAGTCTGCTTGGGATTTCATATAAATTTTACAAGAATATGATATATCAGGGACAGGCTGCTCAGTCTTCACTAATAATGAAATCAAGGCATGATCAGATGTCCCGACTGGAGAACCAACCTTACTAGTTATAGCGCCAGGGGAGTCAGTGTATATGAGGTCCAAGCAATTACCAGACCTGTGAGTAGCTTCATTTATGATTTGCTCACAGCCTGATTCAGAGGCAAAGTCTAAAGCTCTTAAGCCATGGCGATCGGTAGGAGAGATAGAACTTAACCACTCCCTATGGTGAGCATTAAAATCACCAACAAAGACAAAAGAAGCATTTCTATCATCTTCTTGTATCTTAGCCATAATGGTAAGAAGACAATCGAAGATAGAATCATCTATGTCTGGAGTCCGGTAGATCGAACACAAATAAAAGTTGTTATGCCTGCCACAAATTTTTATTACCTGAATCTCATGACATCCACATTGATAGCAGGACTTATGAGAAGCAGGGTATTCGGTCCTAATATACACAGCCATTCCCCTGGCCCTAGGGATGGCATCACGTTTCAACATTATTGGCTTCTTAAAACCACTTACAAGGAGCTCAGATGAGTGCCTCATATTAGAAACCAAAGTTTCTGAGCACAAAAGAATATCATACTGTCTGGACGGAACTGTAAGGTCTTGGATATTTGCATGAAGACCACGAATATTGCAATACAGAAGACGACATTGACGAAATCTAGGACGTACTGGTCACGGATTTCGCTCAATGTCTCCAGACAGCATAAGAATTAATAGAAATAAAAAAGAGACATCATACTTAAAAACTAGATTAACAAGAATTATAACAAAAACAATACGTACAGAATTATAAACAAAGTGATTGATGATACCCATAGACTATAGAAAAAAGTCGGAAAAACTGGTCAACATGGAGGAGCCGATACACCATGCAAGGCTAAATCCCTTCCAGGATAGCCACTTCAACTGAAGGGAGGACAGTAACGATGGTTTTGAGAAGAAAAATAATCAGAAAAAGGAAAAGACAACCTCTTGATAAACCACCAGGCATCCATGGCCCTTCTATTAAGCCTGCCCAACACACCATTTCAAAAAAACAGGAGGAAGAAAAAAAAAAAATAAGATAGAATAGTGTGCCTGAGTGTACCCTCAAGCAAGAAAACTCCAACCCAAGACAGTGGAAGACCATGGTACAGAGGCTATGGCACTACCCAAGACAAGAGAACAGTGGTTTAATTTTGGAGTGTCCTTCTCCAAGAAGAGCTGCTTACCACAACTAAAGAGTCTCTTCTACCCTTACCAAGAGGAAAGTACACTGAACAAATTGCAGTACAGTAATTAACCCCTTGGGTGAAGAAGTGTTAAGTATCTCATTGTTGTCAGGTGTATGAGGAAAGACGAGAATATGTAAAGAATAGGCCAAACTATTCTGTGTAAGTGTAGGCAAAGAAAAAATAAGCCGTGACCAGAGAGAGGGATCCAATGCATTACTGTCTGGCCAGTCAAAGGATCCAATACCTCTCTAGTGGTAGTATCTCAACGGGCGGCTGGTGCCCTGGCCAACTTAATACCTGACAGGAGAATAGGATCCGACAGCTGTCAGTTTCTTGATAATTCCAGATGTCAGATTTTAAATAAGAGGATAATACCGGATTAACGGATTAATAAAAAATTATTCATCAATATTCCTTTGACTATAGTCATTAACAAGGATTATTTTACTCGTCTCTGACCAGCCGATTGAATGAGTAAATCCCAATTAGTTGGCCGCCAAAGCATTATTACGAGATATCCTTGAGATGGCCATCTTATGCTGCTTTATTCTGAGAGCAATGTCTTTGGATGTTTGGCCGAAATAAAAAAAGTTACAATTGGAAAAAGGAATACTGTATCCTATATTATTATAATTTTTTAAAAGTACAATTATATTTAAACAGTATCCTAATATTTACTTTTTTTTTAAATGGGGTATGGCATATAAAAATCAATCATGAAAGGGCAAACCTACCATTCATTGTTTCCTTTTCTGTATTCTTTTAGCTATATTCATACATCTTTCAAGAATATATTTTTGAAAATTATTACATGGTCCAGCAATCCGGACCAAAATGCTGAGTGTAAACAGTGGTGTTTATTGTGAATCATGTGAATGACTTTCACACTGACAATTACGAACCTATATTTTTCACTAGCATGAATAAGTATTGGACAGCTGATGTTGGCTTATCCTGAAAACTTTTTTTTTCCAGTGGCATCATTTTAAACAACACTTGCTATAATGACACTGTTGCACACTCAGACTTGATTCTCCTTGTCTAATAAATCATGAGGCCTTCAAGACAGATGACAAAATTTAAATAACAGAATATTATCACAATTATCAGAGAAAACATTACTGGAACTTTAACTGCAAGGTTAAAACTACATTCAAACCTTGTTTATGCATTACATTGGTAGTAGAATATAATGTTACCTTATGTCAGGAAGTTGTGGGCTAACTACATCAGAGGGAAAATTTATTTCATTCACCAAAATCAAATTTAAAACTATTCAAAGTCTACTTAATTTCCTATGTTCACACCAATGTTTATTAGCATGTGTGAACTGTGATCCACAGGACACTTAGCCTTTAAAATTTATAAAAGAGCTTTGTAACCTAATATCTAAGGCACAATTATAAATGAAAATGTGTTGATTATTTTGTAATGCAATATTTTTGGAATTTCGTCTGTTCAATGATAGAATATTTATCCTTTTTATTATTTTCATGGTTAAAAAATGGTACCGATGGTGCATGTTACGGTAATATATCTATGTACAGAACTTCCTTACAAAATATTTCCTATATTGATCAATTTCCAAAATCAAGTCACCTCCAAGGTATTTGGACATTACCTTCAAAACGGTCTTTATTTAGTTGTCAAATTTCATATTTGAAAATAGGGTAAATATTACGTTTTCGAAGAGATGGTAAAACCAGATTTGATAGTTGTGACAACCAACGCAAATCGCATCTCCGATGAACTTTGGATAAGATGAAAAATCAATATGAAAACTATACCGAAAAATTCTAAAATTTAGAAATAAGTTATATGAATAAGACCAAGGTTTTCCAGATTTAACTTCAGAAAATTTAAAATTGCATTTGTTTTAAGAAAAATTACCTTTGAGACTTAGAATATCTGGCACCATAAAGTTCATTAATTGCCACAGATATTTAGATAATATCCCCTTTATCTTTATTATCAAAAGTATCATCAACAGCAATAGCAGCAGTACTTAAAATGAGCATAAGACATCAAACAATAGCAGCTATCGAAAACCAGCATATTTTCCTTACATTTTTCGACATAATACAGTGATTCCAAACTGCTGATTCCAGTCAATCAGAATACAGTGCTTCCAAACCCAATGATTTCAGTCAGTCAGGAAACAGAGTTTCCAAACCCATTGACTCCAGTCAATCAGAATACAGTGCTTCCAAACCCAATGATTTC
>NC_090725.1:234041175-234063675 GCF_036898095.1 Palaemon carinicauda | reverse complement strand
CAAAACAGAGGTCAAAGAGCCTCTAATGCTAAAAGTAAGGAGCCTCAAAATAGAGGTCAAAGACCCTCTATTGCTAAAAGTAAGGAGCCTCAAAATAGAGGTCAAAGAACCTCTAATACTGAAAGTAAGGAGCCTGAAAACAGAGGTCAAAGACCCTCTAATGCTAAACGTAAGAAGCCTCATAACAGAGATCAAAGAACCTCTAATGCTCAAAGTAAGGAGCCTCAAAATAGAGGTCAAAGAACCTCTAATGCTAAGAGTAAGGAGCCTCAAAATAGAGGTCAAAGACCCTCTAATGCTAAAAGTAGGGAACCTCAAAATAGAGGTCAAACAGTCTCTAATGCTAAAAGTAAGGAGCCTCAAAATAGAGATCAAAGAGACTCTAATGCTAAACGTAAGAAGCCTCAAAATAGATGTCAAAGACCCTCTAATGATAAAAAGTATGGAGCCTCAAAATAGAGGTCAAAGAGCCTCTAATGCTAAAAGTAAGGAGCCTCAAAATAGAGGTCAAAGAGCCTCTAATGCTAAGAGTAAGGAGCCTCAAAATAGAGGTGAAAGAACCTCTAATGCTAAGAGTAAGGAGCCTCAAAATAGAGGTCAAAGACCCTCTAATGCTAAAAGTAAGGAGCCTCAAAATAGAGGTCAAAGAGCCTCTAATGCTCAAAGTAATGAGCCTCAAAATAGAGGTCAAAGACACTCTAATGCTATAAGTATGGAGCCTCAAATTAGAGGTCAAAGAGCCTCTAATGCTAAAAGTAAGGAGCCTCAAAATATAGGTCAAAGAGCCTCCAATGCTAAAAGAAAGGATCTTCAAAATAGAGGTCAAAGAACCTCTAATGCAGGAGATACTGCACCTCAAAATCGAGATCAAAGAGCCTCTAATACAAAAAGTAAGGAACCTCAAAATAGAGGTGAAAGAATCTCTAATGCTAAACATAAGAAGCCTCAAAATAGAGGTAAAAAACCCTCTAATGATAAAAGTAAGGAGCCACATGATAGAGGTCAAAGAGACTCTAATGCTAGAAGTGAGCAGCCTCAAAATAGAGGTCAAAGAGCCTCTAATGCTCAAAGTAAGGAGCCTCAAAATAGAGGTGAAAGAATCTCTAATGCTAAACATAAGAAGCCTCAAAATAGAGGTCAAAGACCCTCTAATGCTAAAAGTAAGGAGCCTCATAATACAGGTCAAAGAAACTCTAATGCTAAAAGTAAGGAGCCTCAAAATAGAGGTCTAATACCCTCTAATGCTAAACGTAAAGGTCCAGTCACACATGCATGTTTAGGCCAGCCGTATTATCACGTATCAAAAAGTGCACGTATAACGTCAATACAACTCAGTTCGCTGGTTCGTGCAACGCAGTAATTGAGGAAACGTCCCAGCAACCTAGGACGTACCTTGCCGTATGAACGGTACCTCGTGGATACCTGGCGGTACGGCGAGGGCCACGTATATTGTGGGCAGCTCACAATATACGTGGGTCGTCACGTATCCGTGATTGTACTTGACTATACGTTGAGCGCACGGGAGGCCAACCTAGGGGCAACCGGAACATACGTGAACATACGTAATGTATAACGTCAGTGCTAAGGAAGCCCAACGCCATCTTCACGTATTGTGGCTGTTTCCCCGCCAAACACGCCAACCCACGCCACCGCCAGGTAGCGTTAAGGCAGCGGCGCGGCAACGTGGCTTCAGTGTGACAGAGAGAGCCGTACCCTGTGGATGTACCACCACTGTGTTGCGTGTTTATACCGTGGATGTACTACACCTCACCCTTCAGAGCCACCACTGTGTTGCGTGTTTATACCGTGGTTGTACTACACCTCACCCTTCAGAGCCACCACTCTGTATAGTGCATTGTGTTGCGTGTTTATTATTCAACATGGTAAAGGGAAGTAAAGGGTCCAAGGGCTTGAAGAGGCCCATTGTCACCTCTACCCCTGCCCATGACCTCCCCAGTGATTTTGAGGACAATCCCTCTTCGCCTGTCGGTGCCGAGGACGACGAAGGCCCCCCTCCTCCTTCAGGCAGAGCTTCATCACCCTCTGTTGAGCTGCTCCTTAATGATTCGGCCGTTGCTGTGTTTGAGAGGAGGGATAGGAGCCCGCAGGAGAATTCGTCCAACTCCCAGGCGAGGGCCCTGCTCCTGCTCTTCAAAAGAAACAGAAAAGGAGGAAGAAGAACCCCTCAGTGATCCTGACTGATGCCCAGGAGAGGGCCCTGGCCCAGTGGCTCGAGGTGGAGGGCGAGTTTATTTACAACAGGGGCAAGACGGCCTACAAGGACAAGGCCAAAATCGCCAGGGCCTGGGAGGAACAAGGGGCCAAGTTGGAACCCCCAGTCTCAGGGACCGACCTCCGGACCTGGTTCAGCTCCCTCAGGAGCCGCTATGGGCGGCTCACAAACACCGTCAGCGGCCAAGCAACGGGCTCCAAGAGGCACACGGACCGAGAGAGATGGATCCTTGAGCTGTTCCCCTTCCTCAAGGCGCACATAGTACGCCAACACAAAACGGCCACACTAGGTCTACCAACGGTGAGTCAATTTTTTAACTTAAAATGTGTTTGTTAATAATTTCATAATAAACTATATAAAAATGTACCAAGTCAACATAGTAATTTATACAATGTAGTAAAATTAAAAAAAATTTAACCTACAATATGTTTGTTAATTTAAACTATATAAAAACGTACCAAGTCAACATACTAATTTATACACTTTAGTGAAATAAAAAAAAATTAACCTAAAATATGTTTGTTAATCTAAACTATATATGCATATTTGACCGTGCATTTTAATTGATTGCCAATCCATTCCAGGACGACGACACTCCTGCCACCAGAATCACCGCAGCCACAACAACCACAACAACCGCGACGACTACAGGGGTAGGGGTTTCTCATGGCGACCCGGACACACCCTCGCCGGCCAGCGAGGACGAGGAGGTAGTGGTGGTGCCTGCAATCAAGGTTCCAAGAAAACCCCGAACCAGGAAGCACCCCCCAATGAAGCCAGGAGCGGCAATTGACTCGGTGAGTTGTGTTTTAATTTTGTTTAAAAGGAAGGCAGGTATAGTAGTAATAAAGTTCTAAATTTTGTATGAAATAAAAACCCAAAAGAAATCTGTACAAAGGTATTCACTACGTAAAGTTTCAACTAATTAAAAAAAACATGTTTTTATGGTTACTATTGACTAGTAATACAACTGCATCTAATTACATTCATTAAATCAACTAATTTTAGAATTTTAGAATCTATTCGATTGGGTAATTTTCTTCCTAGGTAATCGATGTGGCCAAACACTTCCTGTCGGAGTTCAAGGAGCTGAGTGGGGACAGGGATACAGAGGCGGCGAGGCACTTTTTGGAATCGTTGCTCCCCATGCTACTGAAGGTTGGGCCAAGCCTGATGCCCATCTTCAGGATGGAGATCACCGCCTGCCTCAGAAAATATGAGCAGGCGACCAAACAAGGTGCTGAAATGGCCTCACATGACCTAAAGTACCACATAATTAACTCTGAGTACTGCCCTGCCCCCTCTCCGCCCAAGGCCCAGCCCCAACAGCAACAGCAACAACTACTAATGTTGGAGCCACAACAGCTGCAGCAGTTGCAACAGCTGCAACAACAGCTGCAACAGCCACAACAGCAACAGCCACAACTAGTGCCATAGCTCCCTGCCACATTCCCTGCCACATTCCCTTCCATTCGGCAGCAGGGCCAACCAGCGGTGACATCGGTTACCCCCCAGCAGCTGCAATTGTTGCAGCAACCGTATCTCCTCAGGAGCCCTTCTACAAGCAGCATTGGGGTTCCTGCAAACAACACCACCGACCTCAATATGTCCCTGTTGATGGACATGCAGCTGCCGGGCCAAGCCTCCACAGCCTATACTCCAGCAAAGGCTCCTCCGCAACAAAGTACTACAACACTGCATACGCCGACCTCTTCAGCGGACTTTTAGCTTTTATTATAATATGAAAAGAATAAATAAATGTTTATTTTGAGTTTACTCCATTTTTCCTTCAGCTTATAAAATTTATGTAATAAAACAAAATGTACACAATAATTTGAAAGGAATAAATGAATGTTTATTTTGAGTTTACTGCATTTTTCCTTCAGCTTATAAAATTTATGTAATAAAACAAAATGTACACAATAATTTGAAAGGAATAAATAAATGTTTATTTTGAGTTTACTCCATTTTTCCTTCTCCTATTAACAGTTATTAGGCAATAAGAAATAAATATAAAATATAAAGAAATAAATATAAAATAAATATATTATAAATAAATAATATAAAATAATATAACATAATTATAAACAAACTAATATAAGAAAAAGAAACACATGTTTGGTTTTTTTGTTTTATTGGGTATTTACAGTACATAGTGTGGTACAATGTATTATTATATCATATTGTTTTGCCAGGCAACAGCTCCTAGGGGTGACGTCACATACTTCTTCAGATAGTTCCTCTGGGCAATTGCAATGGCAGCATTGGCACGGCCATGAATAGATGGTAATGGGGTGCCAACAGGTGGGTCGTTTCTCCAGTCTCCATCTACCATGTTGTGTGTGTTGGGATCCTCCGCATCGCTCAGGCTGCTGGCCGAAAGTACTCTATTGCGCAACATGTTGTGCAACACACACGCTCCCATCACTACAGCTTCAACATTATCGGGTCGGAGGCATATGGGTGTGTGGAAGACCCGGAACCTATTGGCCATGATCCCAAAGGCATTCTCAATTGTTCGACGTGCCCTGCTCAGCCTGTAGTTGTAGATCCTTTCATCAACCGTCAGCGACCGAAGTGGGTATGGTTTCATCATATAGTGTCGAAGGGCAAAGGCATCGTCTCCAACGAAGAAGTAGTCGCACTTCTTGCCATCAGTATCGCCTGGTAGAGGTCCTGCAGGGGGGATGTGGGCCTTAGAGTGCTCAACCAGCTCTTTCAGCTGTGTGTGGGCGAACACCCCTGCATCTGACTCGGACCCTATGGCACCCACGTCGACGTAGAGGAATCTGTATTGGCTGTCGCAGATGCCCACCAGGAGTATTGAGTAGAACTTCTTGTAGTTATAGTAGTAAGACCCTCCTCCAGGTGGATTCTTGATGCGGATGTGTTTCCCGTCAATGGCACCTATGCAGTTGGGAAACTTCCACTTGTCCCAAAAGCCCGATGCAACCTGGAGCCATTCCGCCTGTGTCTGTGGTGTTCGGAGCTCTTCACTTCCATACTCGGCGACAATTGCACGGCAGGTTTCTGGCACAATGCCGCTGATGGTGTTGTGGGGAACTCTGAAGCTGTACTGCAGAGTCATGTAGCTGTCCCCTGTTGCTAGGAACCGTAGTGTGATGGCAACACGCAGGCCAGGTTCGAGGGGGTCTCTCCACGACGTTGTTTGCTTCTTGATGTGCGGCGTAACGCGTTCAACAATCTCATCAAACAGGGCTTTGCTTGTCCTGGTGTAATTCTTGAACAGTTCAGGAGCTTCGTTGGCCAATTCCTCCATCAGGTTGTTGTAGTGACCCTGTTCCATCCGACGTTGCAAATAGGGCTCCACCCATACCCTCCGTCGTTTTCGGCGACGTTTCTGTGCTTCTTGTTGTTCTTCACAGTAGTCGACGACTGCTTTGGTCACCTTGAGTACCACATACAGTTTCAGGGCTTTTTTGAGTTTAGCATTGCCCCTATGCCGGCCCCTCAGCAAAGCTAATGAATCTCTCATGGTGTCGTCCATAGTGCTGCTCTGGTGAAGGTTGGATGGTGAATGACTGTCAGGTACCGCCCAGCACCCTTTTTATACCTGGGAGTATAGAGGAGGCATGCCTGGCACCAACCTCGCGCTGATATACCTCTGACGAAAGTCTGACGTAGCTCTGACGTTGCTCTGACGTAGCTCTTATGTAGCTCTGACGTAGCTCTGACGTAGCTCTGACGGCACTTGACGTACCACCTACGTCACCATACCTAGTAAAGACGTTATGCTTGCGTGACCCTTCACGTACTACCTGGAAGTATGTCCATACAGTAGGTCCACATAACGTATGCACAACGTAAGTACAACGCACAACGGCTGCCACTCACGCACTACGTCACACTAACGCAGTACTAACGTCATACTGACGTGCGTAGGTGCAACGTAGGTGCAACGTTGTGCGGCACAATTCAATACCTGTGTGGGCGTGGTTAAAACGCACGTTTGGCCGCGTATGGGCATACGGGAGGACATACCGGGTGAGAACATGCATGTGTGACTGGACCTTAAGAAGCCTCAAAATAGAGGTCAATGAGCCTCTAATGCTAAAAGTGAGGAACATCAAAACAGAGGTCAAAGACCATCTAATGCTAAATGCAAGGAGCCTCAAAATAGAGGTCAAAGACCCTCTAATGCTAAAATGAATCTCAAAATAGAGGTCAAAGAGCCTCTAATGCTAAAAGTAAGGAGCCTCAAAATAGAGGTCAAAGACCCTCTAATGCTAAAAGTAAGGAGCCTCATAATAGAGGTAAAAAAGACACTAATGCTAGAAGTGAGCAGCCTCAAAATAGAGGTCAAAGAGTCTCTAATGCTAAAAGTAAGGAGCCTCAAAATAGAGGTCAAATACCCTCTAATGCTAAACGTAAGGAGCCTCAAAATAGAGGTCAAAGACCCTCTAATGCTAAAAGTAAGGAACATCAAAACAGAGGTCAAAGACCATCTAATGCTCAATGCAAGGAGCCTCATAACAGAGATCAAAGAACCTCTAATGCTCAAAATAAGGAGCCTCAAAATAGAGGTCAAAGAACCTCTAATGCCCAAAGTAAGGAGCCTCAAAATAGAGGTCAAGGACCCTCTAATGCTAAAAGAAGGGAACCTCAAAATAGAGGTCAAACACCCTCTAATGCTAAAATGAGTCTCAAAATAGAGGTCAAAGAGTCTCTAATGCTAAAAGTAAGGACCCTTAAAATAAGAGGTCAAAGAGCCTCTAATACTAAAAGTAAGGAGCCTCAAAATAGAGGTCAAAGAGACTCTAATGCTAAAAGTGAGCGGTCTCAAAATAGAGGTCAAAGAGCCTTTAATGCTCAAAGTAAGGAGCCTCAAACTAGAAGTCAAAGACCTACTAATGCTAAACTAAGCAGCCTCAAAATAGAGGTCAAAGAGCCTCTAATGCTAAAAGCAATGAGCCTCAAAATAGAGGTCAAAGACCCTCTAATGCTAAAAGTAAGGAGCCTCAATACAGAGGTCAAAGAGACTCTAATGCTAAAAGTAAGGAGCATCAAAATAGAGGTCAAACACCCTCTAATGCTAAAAGTAAGGAGCCTCAAAATAAAGGTCAAAGACCCTCTAATGCTAAAGGTAAGGAGTCTCAAAATAGAGGTCAAAGACCCTCTAATGCTCAAAGTAAGGTGCCTCAAAATAGAGGTCAAACAGACTCTAATGCTGAAAGTGAGCAGTCTCAAAATAGAGGTTAAAGAGCCTCTAACGCTAAAAGTAATGAGCCTAAAAATAGAGGTCAAAGACCCTCTAATGCTAAACGTAAGGAGCCTCAAAATAGAGGTCAAAGAGCCTCTAATGCTAAACGTAAGGAGCCTCAAAATGGAGATCAAAGACCCTCTAATGCTAAAAGTAAGGAGCCTCAATATAGAGGTCAAAGACCCTCTAATGCTAAAAGTAAGGACCCTCAAAACAGAGGTCAAAGAGCCTTTAATGCTAAACATATGGCGCCTCAAAATAGAGGTCAAAGACCCTCTAATACTCAAAGTAAGGAGCCTCAAAATAGAGGTCAAACAGCCTCTAATGCTAAAAGTAATGAGCTACAAAATAGAGGTCAAAGACTCTCTAATGCTAAAAGTAAGGAGCCTCAAATAGAGGTCAAAGAGACTCTAATGCTAAAAGTGAGCAGTCTCAAAATAGGGGTCAAAGAGCCTCTAATGCTAAACGTAAGGAGCCTCAAAATAGAAGTAAAAAACCTTCTAATGTTTAAAGTAGGGAGCCTCAAAATAGAGGTCAAAGAGCCTCTAATGCTAAAAGTAAGGAGCCTCAAAGTGGAGGTCAAAGACCCTCTAATGCTAAAAGTAAGGAGCCTCAAAATAGAGGTCAAAGAGCCTCTAATGCTTGAGGTAAAGCACTTCAAATTAGAGATAAAAAAACATATAATGCTAAGATTATAGTACCTCGAAATCGAGGTCATAGAGCCCTTAATACTAAAGGTATGGCACCTCAAAATAGAGCTTAAATATCCTCTAATGTTGGAAGTATGGCACCTCAAAATAAAAAGTCAGAGAGCCTCTAATGCTAGATGTAAGGTACCTCAAAATAGAGGCCAAATAGTCTGGCCTATTTTTTGTATATTCACCCTATGCATTGGTTTCCTGCGCGCCAGCGCTTTTCTGTGCCTTCACCAAAAACTGTGCTTCAGCAGAAACTGAGCACCAGCAGCATCATGTGCACCAACGCTCCAGTACTCTCCTTCGCACTCGCGCGAGAGGCAAAAGGAATGAATACTTTTTGACAGGCTAAAATTGCCCCGTTCCCCTCCCCGCAAACGCATGACAGCATGCCCGCCGGGCAAAAAGGGAAGAGGCTTCAGAGAAGGGTTTAAGATCCCGAAGATTCCATCTTCCAAGGCAAATCAAATGATTCCCCTGAAGATAGGAAAGATGAATACTGTGAAGAACTGCAGAGTATAATAGGTGAGAACCTAGAGAGATATGAAAATTGTGATTAATGACCTCAATGCTAGAGTTAGAATGAATAATCAAGGGATAGAAAATGTGATGGGTGTTGAGGTTCTTGGCGAAGTTGCAAATGAAAATGGGGCACATTTTATAAGTTATTGTTAAACAAACAATCTTGTAACTGGAGGTACTCTTTTCCAGCAGAAGGAGATCCACAAATATACAAGGACTTCACCATGTGGTAATTACAAATATCAAATAGATCACATAGCCATTGATAAAGAGAGAAGGAGGACTGGGAAATGTAACAAGCTATAGAGGTGCAGTTATTGGTAGTGATCACCAGCTCCCATTGCCACACAAATATTAAAACTGAAAGAACCCAACAGAAATGTAGATAGAATACCTAAATTTGATACAACTAAGCTTCTAGAGGATGAGCACAGAAATCTTTGTAACAGAATGTAGGAATCGATTTACAGTCTTAAGAGACTTTAAGAGACGAAGTTTTGGGACATGCAGTTACAAGGAGAAAACCATAGATATCAAATGATACTTGGGATACTATAAAAAGAAGACAAAGACAGAAATTGATTTCTTAAAGTTTTCGAGGAAGTAATGAAAATTACAAGGCAGAGCATGCCAAGTATTTCAGTATTGATAGTGAGGTCAAAAGAAATATCAGGAATGATTGGAGAGAATATTTAGACAGGAAAGCAGATGAGGCTGACAAAGCTATGAATTCAGGGAGTGGCTATGTTGTAGAAATTGCTCTTGGAATTATCAATGAAATCTCTACGGGGAAAAAAGAAGCATATACACATCAAAAAGAAAGATGGATCTGTTATAACAAAAGAACATGAAGAAAGGTAACGTTGGATTGAACACTTTAGTGAGGTCATGAATAGGAAATACGAAGGGAATAATTTGGTTGATATACCTGAAACTGATGAAGACCTTGATGTGCCCATGAATGAATTAGTTGTGTTTGAAGTCGAAGCTATTTACAAAAAAGATGGAAATCCCCTGGATACAAAGGAATAACTGCTGAGATGATATTGCCTGAAAATGAAGTGACTCCCAGATTACCTACAAGATTATTTTGTAGAATGTGGCGTGAAGAGGCAAAGCCTTATGTATGGGAGCTAGGAGTGCTGGTGAAAATGACAGAAAAAGATCTAACTGATTGCAATCATTACAGAGGCATCACACTTACGTCAGCTGTCATGAAAATATATAGACTAGAGAGAAAAATTGATGAAAAGTTGAGAGATGAACAAGCAGGATTTAGAAATGGTAGAAGTTGTACTGACCAAATTTTCATTTAAGACATGTGGTACAGCAATATGTAGAATATAGAATTCCTCTCAACTATGTAAATTTAATTGTCTGTTCATAAGCATGGCAAATGCAAAGTTAATGTTAGTGGCTTCTTATAAAACGAATTTCCAGTGAAAAGTGGAGTACTCTTAGGGAATGTGTTGTTACCTATGTTGTTTATCCTCCTCATAGATTTTGTAATGAATAGATCGGTTGGGAATGGTGAAGAAGGATTGGACTGGATTGGTAACAGAAAATTAGGAGACCTAGAGTATGCTGATGACGCTGTCCTAATTAGCAGAACACCACAGGGCTTGGAAAGCTTGCTTACCAGAATGCATGAAAAATCACATGAGGTTGGGCTCGAGATGAATAGAAGAAAGACAGATGATGAGAACAGAATATGCAATGGAAGATGAAATATCTTTGGAAGGATAAAGGATTAATGAGGTAGAATTATTTAAATATTTAGGAACTATGATATCCAATATAGGAGCTTTAGAATTTGAGTTTAATGAAAGATTGAAAAAAAGCAAATCAGAGGATGGCTAGGTTAAGTCAAATTTGGAAATCAGGTCGCCTAAAATTACATATAATAATCAGGCTATATATCAGTTTAGTGAGATCGGTGTTACTGTATGGTCGTGAATCTTGGTATATTAATGAAACTCATTTTGTAGATTTGAGAACAAAGCCCTCAGAAGAATATTGAGTGTTAAATGACAGGACAGGATTAGAAATGAAACTAAGAGAGAATACTCAAGCGCCACATGTGGATGAGATCATGGTGAGGGGTACATGGAGATGGTTTGGGGATGCTCTTTGTTCTCCGTAAGAGACATTAGTTCACCAAACTTTAAACTGGCCTCCACAAGGCACTAGAAGAGTTGGAAGACTCAGGACTATAAAGCATGAAGTAGGATATTGTGATGGAGAAGTATTGAATTAAAAGCTGAAGATAAGAGACGACTAGCGAAATCTAATTGAGGCCCCTTTGCGTCAATAGGCGTGGGAGGAGATGATGATGATGATATGTGGACAGTGGCTTCAAGCATCTAGCTCAAAGCGAGTCACTTCGCATCCTTCTTCCTCTAAAAACCCTTTTGTTGCTCTACCAATGCAAAATAATGGACGATCCTTAATATCTTCCAAAATAATTTGAATTTCTTTTTTATTTCTTTTATTTTAGGTATAAATAAATCCTTAACATTCACTATCGGGACTATCCTAGCAGTTCAATTATCACTATTTATTACCTTGGTCAATTTAGATTTTTTTTTATTTACGTTAGTGTTTGCAGACATTTTTTCTTAAAGAATCAAGAGATATTTGGTTGCTTTGTATTTCCATGACTTGTAATGTTTCTATCTCTCTTTCTTTGTGTTTTTCCTTTTATTTTTCTTCATTTCATCTTTTTTTCTTAAATCTTCGATTGTATCCTTTTCTTTTGTAGGTAAAAGTATCTATTTGAAGGCTCGTTCATAGTATGAGGTAACAATGATAAGAATAAAATGGATAGGTACAACTTAGGACGAATGTTGTTTATGGGATCAGCTTTGGCCCTCCTTGATGCATCTATCATGCTATTCACTCAATGTTGCTCCATTTAACACCATATCAAAAAGGCAACATGACAGTTATCAACATGGAAATTAGCAGGAACAGTGAAAATATATTCTATTTCAATTCCTGAAATTTTCATTTGGATATATGAATTATTATGGGAACAATGTATATAGTAGAGTTTTTTTTAGATATTTCTAGCATTTGGGTTGACACCCCTCTCGAGGATGTTACCATGTTTTGGTCAATCTTTTTGAAGGTTTCACCCCCCTGAGTGTCAACAGCTTTAAGAGTGTCCCCAGTATTAAATAACTTTTTGAAAAACATATCATAACCATCGAGCTAGAAAGAAACTTTTTTTTTCCAATGTAACTCTCAGGGTGTCACTCACTTTTAGGGTGTCACCTTGGGCAGACACCCCTTTTACTGCACCCCTTATGTCTTATTTTGAATTTTTATGATTACATATATGCATATTTATACATAAAAGTATATTTGTGTGCTCGAATACAAAGTTTGATTTACATATTCATATAGTAAGACAAAATTGGACAGTTTTCAAAACCACGGTCAGGCAAAATTGGACACGCAAACTTCTCACTTTTTTCTTGGCGAAGCAAAATTGGACAATCTTGGATTACGGACACAAAATTTATGTAAGTCTATAATTTTTTTCTAGCATATTTCTATTGATAGGGAGCACAAATTGTTATAGTTTGCCCAACTGAGCGTTGGAGCTTAACGGAGATACAGACGTGTCCAAAATTGCCTCACTGTCCAAAATTGCCTCGCCTCTGAGATATTTTCTTTATTACTGTAATACGAGAATTTCTAATTCTTTGATGATTATGAAACAAGCCATTTTTATAGATGAGACCTCCCTCTCTTGAAAATATGTTTGCTATTTGGTCATAAATTATTAATAGAGATTTTGTACAAAGGTTACTAAAAAGGTGTCCAAAATTGCCTCACCCTACTATACTTCTAAAGCCTTTGATTCCAGCTGACGAGAATAAAGTCCTCCCAAACCTGTAAAATCTAGCAAAATAGAATACAGTGCTTCTAAAGTCTTTGATTCCAGCTAATGAAAATGAAGTCATCCAAAACCCATTAAATCCAGTCAAACAGAATACAGTCTTTCAAAACCCTTTGATTCCAGCCAATGAGAATAAAGTCGTCCCAAACCCTTTAAATCCAGCCAATCACAATAGAGTACTTCCAAACCCGTTGATTCCAGCTATGAGAATAAAGTCATCCCAAACCTGTTGAATCAGAGCCAATCAGGATACAGTGCTTCTAAAACCGTTAATTCCATATAATGAGAATACAGTCCTCCCAAACCCGTTAAATACAGCAAATCAGAATACAGAGCTTCCAAACCGGTTGAATTCAGCTAATGAGAATAAAGTCCACCGAAACCCGTTAAATCCAGCCAATCAGAATACAGAGATTCTAAAACCAATTATTCCACCAAATAAGAATAATGTCCTCCCAAACACATTAAATCTATCCATTAAGAATACAGTGCATTGAACCATTGATTCCAGCTAATGATAATAAAGTTATCCCAAACCCGTTAAATCCATCCAATCGGAATGCAGTACTTCCAAACCCGTTGATTCCAGCTAATGAGAATAAAGTTCTCCCAAACCCGTTGAATCCAGCCAATCAGAATACAGTACTTCTAAAACCGTTGATTCCAGCTAATGAGAATAAAGTCTTCCCAAACCCGTTGAATAAAGCGAATTAAAATACAGTACTTCTAAAACCGTTGATTCCAGCTAATGAGAGAACAGTCCTCCCAATCATAATAGAGTGCTTCTAAAACTGTTGATTCCAGATAATGAGAATAAAGTCCTCCAAAACCCGTTAAATCGAGCCAAACAAAATACAGTGCTTCCGAAACTGTTAATACCAGTTAATGAGAAAAGTCCTCCCAAACTCGTTAAATCAAGCCAATCAGAATACAGTGCTTCTAAAACCATTAATTCCAGATAATGAGAATAAAGTCCTCCAAAACTCGTTGATTCGAGCCAATTAAAATACAGTGCTTCCAAAACTGTTGATTCCAGCTAATGAGAATAAAGTCCTCCCAAACACATTAAGTCGAGCCAAACAGAATACAGTGTTTCTAAAACTGTTGATTCCATCTAATGACAATGAAGTCATCCCAAACCCGTTAAATCCAGCCAATCAGAATACAGTTCTGCTAGAACCGTTGATTCCAACTAATGCGAATAAAGTCCTCCCAAAGCCGTTGAATGCAGCCAATCAGAATAAAAAGCTTCCAAATTCGTTGATTCCAGCTAATGAGAATGAAGTCCTCGCAAACCCGTTAAGTCCAACCAATCAGAGTAAAGTGCTTCCAAACCCGTTGATTCCAGCTAATAAGAATAAAGTCCTCCCAAACCCGTTTAATCCAGCCAATTAAAATACAGAGCTTCTGAAAACGTTGATTCCAGCTAATGAAATTAAGTCCCCCCCCCCCCAAATCTGTTGAATCCAGCCAATCAGAATACAATGCTTCTAAAACCATAGATTCCAGCTAATGAAAATACAGTCCTCCCAAACTCGTTATATCCAGCCAATCAAAATACAGTTCTTCTAAAACCGTAGATTCCAGCTAATGAGAATGAAGTCCTCCCAAACCCATAAAATCCAGCCAATCAGAATACAGTCCTTCTAAATCCGGTCAATCCAGCTAATGAGAATAAAATCTTTCCAAACGCGTTGAATGCAGCCAATCATATTACAGTGCTTCTAAAACCGTTAATCCCAGCTAATTAGAATACAGTCCTCCCAAACTCGTTAAATCTAGCCAATCAAAATACAGTGCTTTTAAACCAGTTGATTCCAGCTATGAGAATTAAGTCATCCCAAATCTGTTGAATCTAGCAAATCGGAATACAGTGCTTCTAAAACCGTTGATTCCAGCTAATGAAAATACAGCCTTCCCAAACCCGTCAAATCCTGCCAATCAGAATACAGTGCTTCTAAAACCATTCATTCCAGCTAATGAGAATAGTCCTCCCAAACGCGTTAAATCCATCCAATCCGACTACAATGCTTCAAAAACCTTTGATTCCAGCTAATGAGAATGAAGTCCTCTCAAACCCGTGAAATCCAGCCAATCAAAATACAGTCCTTCCAAACCCGTTCATTCCAGCTATGAGAATAAACTCATCGAAATCTATTGAATCCAGCCAATCAAAATACAGTGCGTCTAAAATCGTTGATTCCAGCTAATGAAAATACAGTCCTCCCAAACCCGTTAAATCTAGCCAACCAGAATACAAGTGCTTCTAAAACCGTTGATTCCAAACAATGAGAATAAAGTCCTTACACACTCGTTAAATTCATCCAATCAGAATACATTGCTTCTAAAACCATTGATTCCAGCTAATGAGAATAAAGTCCTCCCAAACCTGTTGAATCCAGGCAATCAGAATACAGTGCTTCTGAAACCGTTGATTCCAGCTAATGAGAACAAAGTCCTCCCAAACCCGTTAAATCTATCCATTCAGAATAGAGAGCTTAAAATCTGTTGATTCCAGCTAATGAGAATGAAGTCCTCCCAAGCCCTTTAAACCAATAAGAATACAGTGCTTCAAAAACTGGTAATTCAAGCTAATGAGAATAAAGTTCTTTCACACCCGTTAAATTCAGCCAAAAATAATACAGTGCTCCTAAAATCGTTGAATCCAGCTAATGACAATAAAGTCTTCCCGAACTCGATGAATCCAGCCAATCAAAATACAGTCTTTTAAAACCACTGATTCCCGCTAATGATGATAAAGTCCTCCCAAACCCAATAAATCCAGCCAATCAGAATATAGTGCTTCTAAAACTGTTGATTTCAGCTAATGAGAATAAAGTCTTCCCAAACCAGTTAATCCAGCTAACTAGAATACAGTGCTTCTAAAACCGTTATATATTTCCAGCTAATGAGAATAAAGTCCTTCCAAACCTATTGAATCTGGCCAATTAAAATACAGTGCTTCTGAAACCGTTAATTCCAGCTAATGAGAATAAAGTCCTACCAAACCCGTTGAATCGAGCCAATTAAAATACAGTGCTTCTAAAACTGTTGATTCCAGCTAATGAAAATGAAGTCCTCCCAAACCGTTTAAATCAAGCCAATCACAATACAGTGCTTCTAAAACCGTTGATTCCAGCTAATGAGAATAAAGTCATCCAAACCCATTTAATCCAGCCAAACACAGTGCTTCTAAAACCATTGATTCCAGATAATGAGTATACAGTCCTCCCAAACCTCTTAAATCCAGCGAATCAGAATACAGTGCTTCTTAAACCGTTGATTCCAGCTAAGGAAAATAAAATCCTTCCAAACCCGTTGAATACAGCCAATCAGAATACAGTGCTTCTAAAACCGTTGATTTCAGCTAATGAGAATAAAATCCTTCCAAACACGTTAAATCCCGCCAATCAGAATACAGTGCTTCTAAAACCGTTGATTCCAGCTAATGAGAATAAAATCCTTCCAAACACGTTGAATCAAGCCAATCAGAATACAGTGCTTCTAAAACCGTTGATTCCACCTAATGAGAATAAAGTCCTTCCGAACCCGTTGAATACAGCCAATCAGAATACAGTGCTTCAAAAACCGTTGATTCCACCTAATGAGAATAAAGTCCTCCCAAACCCGTTAAATCCAACCAATCAGAATACAGTGCTTCCAAACCCGTTGATTTCAGCTATTGAGAATAAAGTCCTTCCAAACCCGTTGAATACAGCCAATCAGAATACAGTGTTTCTAAAACCGTTGATTCCAGCTAATGAGAATAAAATCCTTCCAAACCCGTTGAATACAGCCAATCAGAATACAGTGCTTCTAAAACTGTCGATTCCAGCTAATGAGAATAAAATCCTTCCAAACCCGTTAAATCCAGCTAATCAGAATACAGTGCTTCTAAAACCGTTGATTCCAGCTAATGAGAATAAAATCCTTCCAAACCCGTTAAATCCAGCTAATCAGAATACAGTGCTTCTAAAACCGTCGATTCCAGCTAATGAGAATAAAATCCTTCGAAACCCGTTAAATCCAGCTAATCAGAATACAGCACTTCTAAAACCGTTGATTTCTGCTAATGTGAATAAAATCCTTCCAAACACGTTAAATCCCGCCAATCAGAATACAGTGCTTCTAAAACCGTTGATTCCAGCTAATGAGAATAAAATCCTTCCAAACCCGTTGAATACAGCCAATCAGAATACAGTGCTTCTAAAACCGTTGATTTCAGCTAATGAGAATAAAATCCTTCCAAACACGTTAAATCCAGCCAATCAGAATACAGTGCTTCTAAAACCGTTGATTCCAGCTAATGAGAATAAAATCCTTCCAAACCTGTTGAATACAGCCAATCAAAATACTGTGCTTCGAAAACCGTTGATTCCAGCTAATGAGAATAAAATCTTTACAACCCCGTTGAATACAGCCATTCAGAATACAGTGCTTCTAAAACCGTTGATTCCAAACCCGTTAAATCCAGCCAATCAGAATACAGTGCTTCCCAACCCGATGATTCTAGCTATGAGAATAAAGGCCTCCCAAACCCGCTGAATCCAGCCAATCAGAATACAGTGGTTCTAAAACCGTTGATTCCAACTAATTTAATTCTTATGCTGTCTGGAGACATTGAGCAGAATCTGGGACCAGTACGTCCTAGATTTCGTCAATGTCGTCTTCTGTATTGTAATATTCGTGGTCTTCATGCAAATATTCAAGACCTTACAGTTGCGTCCAGACAGTATGATATTCTTTTGTGATCAGAAACTCTGGTTTCTAATATGAGGCACTCATCTGAGCTCCTTATAACTGGTTTTAAGAATCCAATAATGTTGAAACGTGATGCCATCCCTAGGGCCAGGGGAATGGCTGTGTATATTAGGACTGAGTACCCTGCTTCTCATAAGTCCTGCTATCAATGTGGATGTCATGAGATTCAGGTAATAAAAATTTGTGGCCGGCATAACAACTTTTATTTGTGTTCGATCTATCGGAATCCAGACATGGATGATTCTATCTTCGATTGTCTTCTTACCAATATGGCTGAGATACAAGAAGATGATAGAAAGGCTTCCTTTGTCTTTGTTGGTGATTTTAATGCTCACCATAGGGAGTGGTTAAGTTCTATCTCCCCTACCGATCCCATGGCTTAAGAGCTTTAGACTTTGCCTCTGAATCAGGCTGTGAGCAAATAATAAATGAAGCTACCCACAGATCTGGTAATTGCTTGGACCTCGTATACACTGACTCCCCTGGCGTTATAACTTATAAGGTTGGTTCTCCAGTCGGAACATCTGATCATGTCTTGATTTCATTAGTAGTGAAGATTGAGCAGCCTATCCCTGATATATCATACTCTTATAAAATTTATATGAAATCCCAAGCAGACTGGAATGGGATTTTGCATGATCTTTTGTGATTGAATAGGTCACAATTATATAGTAGTGTAGATCCTGTTGTCCTTTTGAATGAGAATATAGTCAACATAATTGATAGGCGTATCCCTTCTCGTGTGCTAAGGTACCAAGAGAAGGACAAACCGTGGTTCAATGATGATTGTACAGGTGCTTATTTGGAGAAGCAGGAGGCCTATCATCTTTGGAAGGGTAACAGATCAGATTTGACCTGGAATAACTATACTCAGCTTCGAGCTTTTGCTCAGAGAGTTTATGCTTCAACTGAAAAAGAGTACAATTTAACCATAAAAGAAACCCTTTCTAGTACAACTCCGGAACATAAATGGTGGTCTACCCTTAAATCTGCATTCTTTGGTGTAGATGCAACAGTTCCTCCTTTACTTGAACCAGACGGCTCAGTCACTCACTGTCCAAAGGAAAAGGCAACCCTTTTGGCAGATGATTTTGACAGTAGAGAGAGTAATGAAAAACTTGAACTTCCTCATTCATATTTTCCTGAGGCTAAACTAACTAGTTTAGCTTTTCGATCTCGTGAAATTAAAGCTCTGTTGACGGACTTTGATGCTTATGGAGGAATAGACCCACGTGCTATTTTTCCATTGTTTTTTACAAAGACAGCAGATTTCTTAGCTCAAAAGTTATCTGTTTTTCAGCGCAAGTTAGCAAGAAGAGGAGCTTTTAGCACTTGTTGGAGGATTGGTAATGTTACTCCTCTATGTAAATGTGTTTGTGGTAGCTCAAGTCCCACTGATTACCGCCCAATTTCCATATCTCCCATATTATCTAAAGTTTTTGAGCGTCTTCTGGCAAAACGTCTTAATAGGTTTGCTGAAGGTAATCATCTATTCCCTATTTTGCAATTTGGTTTTCGTAAAGGCCTTGGAGCATGTGATGCCCTTCTTACAATCTCCAATGCTGTACAGAAATCCCTTGATTGTGGTCAGGAAGTTCGTACGATTGGCCTTGATTTTAGTGCTGCCTTTGACCGTGTTAATCATGAGGCCCTTGCTTTCAAACTGAAACAGTTGGGAGTGGGTGGGTCGTTCCTTAGCATTATTATTGATTTTTTAAGTAATAGATCTCAAAGAGTTGTTGTTGATGGGCACCATAGTGAATATAGGAATGTGATATCCAGTGTTCCACAGGGTAGTATTCTTAGCCCATTACTTTTCATACTATATACACATGAAATGTGGTTTGGTCTAGAAAAGAAGCTTGTTGCATATGCTGATGATGCTACTCTTTTTGCATCAATTCTATCCCCTGAATGTAGATCTGGGGTTGGTGACTCCCTCAATGGAGATTTAGCTAAAATTAGTGCATGGTGCAAATTATGGGGTATGAAGTTGAATCCTAACAAAACTCACAGTATGATTGTAAGTAGGACAAGGACGGTGGCTCCTCAACATCCGGATCTCAGTATTGATAATGTTTCTTTAAATTTGTATGACTTTTAAAATTTTAGGTGTGATTCTTGACAGAAAATTTACTTTTGAGAAACACATTAGGTCTGTGTCTTCTTCAATTGCACAAAAAATTGGCTTATTGAGAAAGTCTTTTAAGATTTTCGGTGATCAATCT
The DNA here is from genome assembly GCF_036898095.1 of Palaemon carinicauda. Taxonomy (NCBI): domain Eukaryota; kingdom Metazoa; phylum Arthropoda; class Malacostraca; order Decapoda; family Palaemonidae; genus Palaemon; species Palaemon carinicauda. Next base: position 234,044,108 of record NC_090725.1, on the reverse strand, counting down.
ATTCTGAAGAAATGTTTTAATTCTTTCATTCTACTTGTTTTGAGTATTGTTCTCCTGTCTGGTCTTCAGCTGCTGATTCTCATCTTAATTTGTTGGACAGAAACTTACGGTCTATAAAATTTCCTATTCGTGATCTAGATATTAATCTTTGGCACCGTCGTTCAATTAGTTCATTCATGTTGCATAAGATTTTTCATAACTCTGACCATCCTTTACATTCAGATCTCCCTGGATAATTCTATCTTGTTCGTAATACTAGGCAGGCAGTTAATTCTAATAGCCAGGCCTTCTCCATCATGAGGCTCAATACTACACAGTATTCTAGAAGTTTTTTTCTTGCTGTTACCAAGTTGTGGAAAGATCTTCCTAATCGGGTAGTTGAATTAGTAGAACTTCAAAAGTTCAAAGTTGGAGCAAATGTTTTTATGTTGACCAGGCTGACATGAGTGTTTTTATAGTTTATATATGACATATCTGTTTTTGACGTTGTTAATAGTTTATATAGGACATATCTGTTTTGACGTTGTTACTGTTTTTAGAATGATTTATTGTTAACTTGTTCTCATCATTTACTTATTTCCTTATTTCCTTTCCTTACTGGGCTATTTTCCCTATTGGAGCCCTTGGGCATAAATTATAGCATCTTGCTTTTCCAATTATGGTTGTAGCTTGGCTAGTAATAATAATAATAATAATAATAATAATAATAATAATAAAAATAATAAAATCCTTCCAAACCCGTTGAATACAGCCAATTAGAATACAGTGCTTCTAAAACCGTTGATTCCAGCTAATGATAACACAGTACTCCCAAACTCGTTAAATCCAGCCAATCAGAATACAGTATTCCCAAAACTGTTTAGTCCCTTCCATCAGAATACAGTGCTTCTTCAGCTGTTGATTCCAGTCAATCCGAATACAATATTACCAAACCCGTTGATTCCAGCCAATCTGAATACAGAGCTTCTAAAACCGTTGATTCCAGCAAATTGGAATGCAGATTTTCCATAAATATTTATTCACGTCCATCAGAAAACTGTTCTTCAACTTTTGATTCCAGTCAATCAGAATACAGTGCTTCAAAACCGTTTATTCCAAACTGTGGCATAATTGGTAACGTCTCTGCCTGGTGTTTGCCAGTCGGGGGTTCGAGTCCCGCTCAGACTCGTCAGTGCCATTCGTATCTGCAACCTTGTGAGCTAAGGTTGGGGGGTTTGGGGGAGCCTATAGGTCTATCTGCTGAGTCAACAGCAGCCATTGCCTGGCCCTCCCTGGTCCTAGCTTGGGTGGAGGGGAGGCTTGGGCGCTGATCATATGATATATGGTCAGTCTCTAGGGCATTGTCCTGATTGCTAGGGAAATGTCACTGTCCCTTGCCTCTCCCATTCATAAGCGACCTTTAAAACCTTTAAAAAAAATCAGAATACAGCGTTTCCTATACTGTTGATTCCAGCCGCTCGGAATACAGTCTTTCCAACACCGATGATTCCTGCAAATTTGAATACAGTGCTTTCAAATCTGTCGATCCCAGGTGATAAGTATGTAATGCTTCCAAAACTAAATGTAAAACACATTATTACCATCGAACGTTTAAACGAGGATATCGCATTCAAAGATTTCTCTTCAGTTTCTCATCAAGACGTTTGGTTGCTCCCTGCATCATGATAATCCAAATCTTTCTCCAGTGTCATCATCCAAATCCAAAAGAGAATTCCTTGAAATTTGTGGGATTATTTCCAACTCGTAAAGTGAGAAATCAGATATATGGAATGAGAGAGAGAGAGAGAGAGAGAGAGAGAGAGAGAGAGAGAGAGAGAGAGAGAGAGAGAGAGAGAGAGAGAGAGAGAGAGAGAGAGCATGAAGGGGCGGAACTCCGGCAAATCGAGATTATTCTGTAAAAGTGCTATGATCATAATCTTATAATTCAAAAATGTCTTTTTATGGTAAACCCAGCTTTAAGTAATATCATCGTCAACATTCTCTCTGCGATGCTTTCACTGGGTTCGAAGGAGACTTCACCGAATTTTCAGACTGAAATGCACGTAAAAGCTTCAAATTTAGTGTATTTTATCAGTTGGAATACTTATATTTCTTTAGTCCAATAATGTCCCAATGCAAAATTCAACATAAAGATTTCTCACTCCATAATAAATGAGATTAATAGTTTATTTACCTTCCTTTTAATGCACTTTATGGACACGTCAGTCGTAAGGGGAAGTACAGTATATATGTCCCTGTCAGCCAAAGTGCGCGCAATTCTATACAATTGATCCAATCATCATCTTATACTGTGTATGGTGTGCTGATCCCATGGAAATAATGATCACAGGGCATCACACGCCCCCCCCCCCAAAAAAAAAAAAAAAAAACTTATATACAAGACGTTTTCATGACATTCTCTCACCGGATATTATCATCATCATCTCCTTCTAAGCCTATTGAAACAGGGCCTCAGAGGGATTCATTGGCTAAATTCATCAAAGGTTTGCCAGTTCCTTGTTAGGGGCAGTGCCTCTCTAACGAAAGCATAAATATATAAACACACATACATATATATATATATATATATATATATATATATATATATATATATATATATATATATATATATCCTAAAATATACATATAATATATAATATATATACACACATATGATGCGTATATGAATATGTATGCATACACATACATATATTCTGTATATATATAATCAATGTAACTACTAATATTAATGCTGTGCAATTCCCCGGAAAACAGAATAAAAAAATGTATATATACATATATATATGAATAAAGATCAAAATTTATTAGAGCAGTTATGAAATGCTAGTGAAGTGGTTTAATACCTAGGAAGAAAAAAAGACTTCGAGCCGTATTATAGTCGTCAAGGTTAGTCAACTTTCGTGTGGGACAGGTCGGGTAGAAAGGGGTATGGC
>NC_090725.1:234026175-234036175 GCF_036898095.1 Palaemon carinicauda | reverse complement strand
TCTGTTCTTTATTTCTAAAATTTGCATATACCTTATCACTAAAACAACAGTCAAGTGTATGGAAGATACGTAGTCTATATCGGGGTATCTGTATAACACTTTCGGTACCGAGTATTAGGACTTGACATATTACTAAGAATAGCTTCCCCAACTATAATTTCTTATTTTCTTCCCCCGATTCAAATGTTTTCCGCATCAACAGATAACAGACAGACAATGCAGCTTTGCAGGGTGTTCATAGATTTTATTTCTTGTGATAGTCAGTATAGCTCTCTAAGTAGGGTTGCTTGTATCACTATTTTCTAAAACGAGAACAGACAACATAAATCAGGGCGTAAAAATTTAAATTATATTCCATAAAGACGTAGTGAAGTCTAGACAGAGTATGAATATGTAACAACGGGCATAAAAGGAAATAAACCATCTACATTTCCAATATCATGATCCTATTCTATAGTAATTAAACAATAAAATACTCCCTTTGCGTTCAGAATATTACACAACTCATCATTATCTCCTAAAATGGAGTGTAAATTTATGACTTCTTACTCGTCAGGTATACCTATGTTAACGTTATGCTAGAATTTCAACAATATTGGAATTTCATGGTCCTTATGTGCCAAGAATTTTCTATTCAGTTTATAGTATGCATACTTTTTCATGCTTTCTAAATGTACTGTAAATTAAAGTTGGTAAAAAATAGGTAAGAATAAAGTGTTAATCTTAGTGTTGCTACAATTCTATAATGAAAATATCAGCGTAAAATAATAATAAAAAAAATAACTTATTTGGACAAAATAGCATTAACATGCTATTTTAAACACAAACTATGGAAATTATGAAATATAGATACGTTTTACTTCAACTAAACCCAACTTCAAATTTTTACCAGTAATTTTGGTTTTCGTAGCACACTCCAGTATCTAAAATTATTCCTTGAAAACTGACACCCAAATGATTGTCCAAGTAAGAAAACACTGAGTTTATATAATCTCTAGAAATAAATGTATATACTGTAAAGGAAAGTTCTTTACATAGAACCTTGAAAGAGTCATATTTCTCATTCAGTATACATATTATTAACCTATATCAACGGGAAGAAAATCTATTACATTTGGAATGGTGCTAAATATAATGCATTTATCTCTAATAATTTATTTTAAAAGGAAAAAACTTTCATACTCCCACAAAGTAGAAATTGTTTTTGTTAATATAACTCATCGCATCATTGTTTTTTTTTTTCTTCTTTTTTTGTCAAAGAAAACAGTGTCATGAATGCAACCACTCAGCTTTAAAATGAAGTATCTATCATCATAAAGTACTTTATTTTGATTGTTTATTACTACTCTTGTACTTTATTTCCTTGTTTCCTTTCCTAACTGGGTTATTTTTCTTTGTAGCCTTCTCGTTTTCTAACTAGGGTTGTTGCTTAGCTAATAATACCTTTCCAACAAGGGTTGTAGCTTAGCGAGTGGTAATAATAATAATAATAATAATAATAATAATAATAATAATAATAATAATAATAATAATAATAATAAACATCTCTCAACAGAAACAATGTAATAAAATATATTGCTAGACGTGAATCTAGTTAAGAGTGAACTAGATTCCATAGGGTTGGCATGTTACACAGATAAAACTTTGTATAGAAAAACATCACATTTTATATAATATTCTCTATTTTCTCTAATAAACTACCAGTTTCTAACTTTCCTACTAAACTGCTTATCTGATTTTGGTATGGTGTGTAGTCTCTCTTATTTGATCTATAACAAACCGTTTATACATATATACTGTATGGGCGAACGCACGCACGCACGCACACTGCGCGCGCACACATATATATATATATATATATATATATATATATATATATATATATATATATATATATACATATATATATATATATCTTGTGTAAGCGTGGGTTTTATTGGTAACTTTTACTTTGGTTGAAATAGTATACGAAAAGAATATATCCATAAACCCGTAATAATCAACTGTAATGAGATGAGAGTCCTCTAATCCTTTTATATATGACAATTAAACATTAGGATTTTTACTAATCCCATGGATATCGTAGTTCAGTACTTTTATAACGTCATTTAAATTTCGTATGTGACAGATTAAATAGTCTTCGAATATTGGTAGAGAGAGAGAGAGAGAGAGAGAGAGAGAGAGAGAGAGAGAGAGAGAGAGAGAGAGAGAGAGAGAGAGAGAGAGAGATGTGTAAGTCATTCATCAAAGTCGATTGTGCATAATACTTAGAATTATAATTATCACCGTTAAATACAGTATGCAACTAAAAGAATTTTCTGACGCCGATTTATATATATATATACAAAAAAAATCTGCCGTATAATATGCCGTTATTACTTGTACTTCCCTTTAGAAAAAGACAATAACAAAATAAGTGAAACAAAAACACAGAGATAGTAATGAAAACCCAACAAACAAGCAAATGTAACAATACAGTGTAAGGAAATAACATAGTGCAAGTGTGTAACAGTCAGTAGGTTACCAATTAAGTATAGCGATAGAGGGGATCCTTTAGTGAGGTCATCAATAGGAGATACGAAGGGAATAATTTGATTGATATACCTGAAGCTCATGAAGACCTTGATGTGCCCATGAATGAAATCCGTGTGTTTGAAGTCGAAGCTATCAGGAGATTGACATCACCTGATTACGATGGAATAACTGCCGAGATGATATTGGCTGAAAATGAAGCGACCCCCAGAATACTTGCAAGATTATTTTGTAGAATGTGGCATGAAGAAGCAAAACCTGATGAATGGGAATTAGGAGTGTTGGTGAAAATAGTTAAAAGAGGAGACATGACTGATTGCAATAATTACAGAGGCATCACAAGTCAGTTGTTATGAAAATATATAGTATGCTCATTCTAAAGAAACTAGAGAGAAAGATTGATGAAAAGCTGAGAGACGAACAAGCAGGAATTAGAATAGGTAGAAGTTGTACTGACCAAATTTTCATTTTGAGACGTTGTAAGACAATGCGTAGTATATAAAAATCAACTTTTGATGGCTTTTGTGGACTATAAAAAAGCCTCTGGTAATGTGTGCCGACAAATTTTATGTACTCCATGTATTACTAGGGAATTCCTCTTAAAAATTAAAATTTGATTAAATCTCTTCATGAGCATAGCAATTGCAAAAGTTAATGTTAGTGGAGTCCTGTCAAATTAACTTCAAGTGAACAGGTGGAGTATTCCAAGCAAATTTGCTGTCACCTCATGATATGTGATAAGGTCTTGTAGATGCAGACAGATGATTGTAGGGATGAAGAAATAAAATCCCGAGTCGTAGATTGCCTTTTTTCCACAAAGCAAAGGGGTTATATACAGTGGTGCTCTTCAGGGCGAACCGCTCATGCCAGAAGCAAGAAGACACATCATGTGCATACATGGAGTGCTGACAGCGAGAATCATATGCATGCATTTGTAACACAAAACTATTGAAACGTAAAGGGTACATATATGTAAGACAATATTACAATAATCTACATCACCTATATGTTGTTTATCCTCCTTGGGAATTTTGTAATGCGTACAATAGTTGGAGATGGTGGAGAAGGATTGGACTGTAATGGTATTAGGAAATTAGCTAACCTAGAGTGTGCTAATGATGCGGTCCTTATTAGCAGAACACCAAAGGATTTGCAATGCTTGCTTACCAGAATGCATGAAATATAACAGGAGGCTGGGCTTAAGATAAATAGAAGAAAGACACAGATGAGAACAGATTATGCAATGGAAAATGGAATATCATTGGAAGGAGAAAGGATTAATGAGGTAGAATCATTTAAATATTTAGGAATTAGGATCTCTAATGCAAGGTCTATATAACTGGAATTTAATGAAAGATTGAAAAAAGCAAATCAGACAATGGCTAGGTTAAGTAAATTTTGGAAATCAAATCGCCTGAAATCACATATAAAAATCAGGCTACATATCACTTCAGTGAGATCGGTGTAAGTTTACAGACATAAATTATGGCATGACAATGAAACAATCTCAAACAGATTTAGTACATTAGAGAAAAAACCCTCAGAGAATATTGGGAGTTAAATAGCAAAACAGGATTAGAAATGAAATTAAAAGAGAGATTACTCGAGTACCATCATGTGGATGAGATCATGGCAAGGGGTATATGAAGCTGGTTTGGGAATCCTCTTTGCACTCCCCAAGATAGACTACTTCACCAAACATTTAACTGGTCTCCGCATTGTACTATAAGAGTTGGAAGACCCATGCCTATATGGGCGAGCTCTATGAAGCGTTAAGTCGGAGTAACAGAAGTAAATAAAGCAAAAGGAGCCACGAAAAGAGGAAAAACAGCGGCGGGGGGGGGGGGGGAGATGGACTAACAATTCATTTAATAATAGATGGAGGAATAAAACTCACTGAACATTACCACATATGTTTGCAAGAATGCCCAATACCTGCAGCTTGGAAAAACTTCATCATTATACTAGTTCACTAAAAAAGGAGACACAAAAGACCTAAAAAATTACCACCCAGTAAGTTACTCTCCGTAATATATAAGATATTTACCAATATTACATTAGGCTAAATAGAAAGACAGCTAGACCTAATCAACCAAGAGAACGGACAGGCTTTAGAAGTGGGTATTCAATAATTGACCACATCCATGTAATTACCAGGTAATGGAAAAATCAACAGAATGTGACAAACCACTATATATGGCACTAGTAGCCTATGAAAAAGTTTTTGAAACTGTGAAATCTTCAGCAGTAATTAAGGCCCTTCAAAGACAATGAATAAATGAATCTCACATACGAACACTTGAAGATATCTATACAGGAAGTATTGCAATCCTAAAATTTTACTACATAAAGATAGTGAGAAAATTCCAATTGAGAAAGCAGTTAAGAACTATTACAGCAATAATTAGCATAACAGTTACATGAATATTACTTCGGAGAATAACAATCGTTAGACAGCTAAGTATACAAACTATCTCACCCTTAACCTTCACTTTCAATTGCCTGCAACAAACGAGCAATACCATATATCTTAACAACTATGTCTTGCATACAAAGATCCCCAGAATAAACTATATCTGCTGTTTGTTCGTAAAACCTTGAGGGAGATTGTTAGAGTGAACAAGCTATTTCAGGGTCAGAATGTGGATGCTACTAGACTTACCGACGATCTTATCGACATGTATCGAAACTTGATGCAAATAGTTGTGGAGCCTGTATATTTATCTAAGTGCCGTAAGGAAAATCTCCATAAGCTTGAGTTTCAGAGTTACCTTCTATCAATTAATTTCATCAATTTTGGTTATGAATTTAATAATTATGCAACTGAATGTTCTTTAAATGATAATCAAATCTCTTATGTAAAAGAACGTTGCAAGGCCTTTGTATTGGATCTTTTAAATCAGGTGCAGCTCAGGTTGCCTAATAATGTTGAAACACTTTTATTACTCAAGAAAATACATCCAGCAGTTGCCACATCACAGTTGAAAGATAGCATTGTGTCAATTGCATGTAATTACGAGAATACATTTACAGACATGGATAGTTTAGAAAACGAATGGGATGTAATTCATTTAGATCAGTGGCCTAGCTCCTGTTTAAAGGACTGTGTTAGTCTTTGGGCAGAGGTTCGAGAGAAAAAAATAGTCTGTTGGTGAGCAGAAATATACAAATATTTCATCTCTTGCTTAAGCTCTACTTTCTCTGTCGTTTTCTAATGCATCAGTGGAGAGAATATTTTCACAAATGAATGTGGTACATTCTAAATTATGAAATCGTTTTCAGGAAAAGTCGGTTGAAGCTATCCTACAAATAAGATATGGTTTGTCACGCCAGAATTTGATATGTATAAATCTTCTACCCCCTAAGGACATGATCTTAAATTTTAATGCTAAGGGAACAGAAAGTACCGGTACTACAGTAGAAGAAGAAGAAGAAGAAGAAGAAGAAGAAGAAGAAGAAGAAGAAGAAGAAGAAGAAGAAATTGTATCTCTCGAGTCTTAAGATGGAATAAAATAGAGATTTATAAGTGATATATATTATCTTATAGAGTATACAGTACTTTATTTTTTTAAGAAATTGTCACTAAATCAATTTTTTTTTGAGAAAAATATTTTTATTCTAATTCTCTTGATGCCGTTTACTATAAGCAGTATTCGAAATTTCGTGAATCTTTTGCAGAATCGAATTGAAAAATCATGAGATTTTTTTTTTTTATGTATTTTCTCTTTTTATTCTACACAAAAAATATTCCAGTTTTGTTTTGCCATTTCTTATTTGAAAATATTTTGCTGCATGTGTAAAATGATAATTTTGAAACGTTGTAAGTGAGATTGCATATAATCTTATATGTTAATGGTTAATGAAGTGCTTGCAATTGAAGAATCTGTGTATAATAGTCATTGTAGAATCGCATTTTTTGTGGGAAAAATATGTGGGATTTTCAACTTATTTTGTGGGATTTTTATGAGAATAAACCGTGCCCTACGTAGGAATTTGAGAAAACCAAAGTGGCAACACCACCCCAGCAACGATTAGTTACCCAAAAAACAATGCTGAGGCAACAAATGTCATTGTCCCCTCGCTCACCATTTTGTGGAAACTGTCATTCAAAGTTTTTTTATAGTAGCGTATATGCAACCCGTTTACTGGGTATGTCACTATGATCTATTTTGACATGTTTTCCAATAATGATTAAAATGTAATTATTTTTGTTAATATAGTGTTGATGCTTACTATGAACGTTTATAGATGCTTTGGAAACATGAAGCAAATGGTATATTGGTTGCAGGGTTGCCATTTATAGTTGATTATACCAATTTTCCTAATTTTTTTTTTCCTTGTTTCCGTTTCGATCATGGATCGGAAAATTTTATCTGAACAGCATATTTTGAACATGTTATTCAACTTTCATTAACACGGAGTGAATTAGAGGATAAAGCTGAGCTGAATTCCATGAAAACGACCTCCCAGCTGTGATGGCAGATCCTCCTCAATAGGATTCTATGTAACAACCAACTGCTTTGATCTATGATGAACCCCCTGTGTACTCCACTTCTCCACTTCGTCATATATATATGTGTGTATGTATATGTATATGTATATGTATATGTATATATATATATATATATATATATATATATATATATATATATATATATATATATATACTGTATATAAACACGCACGCGTGCGCACACACAGATATATATATATATATATATATATATATATATATATAGAGAGAGAGAGAGAGAGAGAGAGAGAGAGAGAGAGAGAGAGAGAGAGAGAGAGAGAGAGAGAGAGATGATCGATCACATATGCAGTAAATAAAAAGAAGTTAGGAAATCACAATCGAAATATACTTACTCAGCTGGTTTAAACAATAAAATCATATATATATATATATATATATATATATATATATATATATATATATGCATGTAATAACAAGAGACAAAAGGCTTACATCTGAAAGAATCCTCCACGCAGATTTTATGTAATACAAAACAAAAATATTTGCGATATTTTATTATTTCTTATTATATAATCTTATTCTGCCATAATTAAAATTTCATCGTGACAATTTTCATCAGTCTCGGTTCATAGTTTCTATTGAAAAAAAAAATATTTCTGACGCGAAAGCTTTTTCTGGCAGCTACAAGTTTCCCCTTTTTACTTTCCTTCCCAGATGTTACAGTTTTTAGCCTATGTGGCTTATATTTTCCATGAAGATGCCTCAGGGAGTACTTAAACTGCCAATATGGTATTTCCATCAAATAACATGTACAAAGGCCCTCAGAGCTGCAAGAGAGTTGGTGTATGAAAATGTCAAAAAGTGGTCAGGTATCAATTAAAAAGAAATCAGCAAGTTATTTTTGGGTTTATTTTATCAAGTACAGCACAGCTGTAGACATCTTGAAGTAAATGTTGAAAAAAAGGCCAAAAAAAAAAATAATTGCACAAAATAATTAGACACACAAGGTTGCAAATATGATACCCATTTATCAGTTACCCTATCAATTAAGACGTTTTCCTGTCCAGGGTTAAAAATAAGAAATGCACATGCACAGGACATATTATGAGATTGACCGATAATAGTTGGATTTTAAGATTAACACAATGGGTCCCTATAGATAGCAAGAGAAGCAGGAGAAGGAAGATAAGACGAATAAACAAAGAAAGTTTGCAGCTTTATATTGGCATAGAAAGGCTATAAACAGACGCAAGTGAAGGACATGTTCAAAGCCTTTTTTCTGCAGTGGACTATTAATAGCAGATATATATATATATATATATATATATATATATATATATATATATATATATATATATATATATATATTCATATATATATTCATACATATATATATATATATATATATATATATATATATATATATATATATATATATTCATATATATATATTCATATATATATATTTATATATACATACATATATATATATATAATTATATATACATATATATGTATATATATATTTATATATATACATATATGTATATACCTATATATATATATATATATATATATATATATATATATATATATATATATATATATATATATACATATACACACACACAAATACAATATCCGTTTCTGGGTGGGGATACCTCAACGGGGGGAACGGGTTTGAGTATCGCCATGATCAGCATAGCCGTACTAGTCAGGGACACCTATGCTAGGGTAGTTTGCTGTGAGAGATAAGACTAAAATCTGTAAGCATTACCAATTCTCAGTGGCTTTTGTGGTTATGAAAATGGCCAAACCCTAGACCAAAATAAGAGTATGTCTGAGACCTTTCTCCTGCAGTGGACTAGAAACGGCTACATTCGTTGTAGTAAATGTGTGTGCGTGTGTGTGTGTGTGTGTGTGTGTGTGTATCGTATCATACCGATACATACATAATGTGAATATAGAAAACATGCCATATTGTCAATCTAGTTAACATCCAAAAGAAGAACAACAACTGAAGGAATGAGTAAAGAAAGACCATAGTAGAGATAGCGTTGATAAGCAGATAACACAAGATGACATTTAGTAGGTTACTTCTCAGAATCAAAACTCCAGGACTATTTCTGGAAGAACTCTACTGGCTATATTCATATCTTGACCTTTAAGGATTTCTCTAAACTGACCAACGATTTTTAAAAATAATACCAGGATAATTGGTACTAATAAATATGCATAATGCCAATAACCAAAAAAAATGAAGATTTGTGGTCCTTGATTGTTGCAACGTGTCGATTTACATTTACCAAGAAAAAGCTCCATCTTTAGATCAAAACAGAATAATAAGATTATAATAATTATTACATGCATGTCTTGACGGATGTTTTCCAAAAATGTAAAAGTTTAAAGAGAGAAAACAGGCGGTGGGGTGCAACAGATAGTATATAGATAGTGCGAGATTCAGCTAAAATGAGGGGAAAATGCCATTCTCGAAACAGGTGGCATTTCACAGTAAATCCAATGCTACCCACCCTCAAGTAAACAGAGGTACTGTACTATAAACAGAGATTTTTTGGCACTTAACTAAGCTAAAAGCTATGCTATAGCAATAGTCTGTTCAGAACAATAAACTGAATCCTAAATTATAAAAGTACTAGTGTACACGACACGTCGACAATGACAGCTAAATATTTAACTACATATGTACACACGCACCCCCTCCTACCAGTGTATGACTACTCCCTCTCTTCACTACCGAGGGACGGGGAGAGCTCAGCGTGACCGGAAAGATATATATATATATATATATATATATATATATATATATATATATATAATTTACCGGTATGTATATACATATGTATATCTATATCTATATATATATATATATATATATATATATATATATATATATATATATATACATACAGAGCCAGACAATTGCTCTATATTATATGGGGGGATTCTGGAGAAAATTAAAATTAATCATGCAAA
>NC_090725.1:234016175-234021175 GCF_036898095.1 Palaemon carinicauda | reverse complement strand
AGTAGCCTATTGGAAACGTCCCTACCAGGCATTCTCCTGAATGGGAGTTCGAGACCCGCTCAAGCTCGATAGCTTCTAGTAGTATTTGAAACTTCACCATCCTTGTGAGCTAATGAAGGGAGGTTTAGGGGAGCCTGTAGGTCTACCTGCTGAGTCATCAGCAGCCATTTCCTAGCTCTTGGGCCTAGCTTGATGGACAGGGGCTAGAGCGCTGATCATGTGTACATATGGTCAGTCTATAGAGCACTGTCCTGTCCATTGCCTCTTTAATTCATGGGCAATATTTAAACCTTTAACTAAGCAGGTTATACAAAACCATCATGAACTCTAAGGCAGCCAGTGCTTTGTATTGACTATAATGACCCCTGTCTAAATAATGAAGAAACTGTGTACACCGAAATGACTTTTTAGTGTACTTTCCTATCTACGACAGCTTTTCAATTAGTAATAAAAAATAAATTTTTACTATTACCAAAATAAAGATTATGCATAATTTACCTCTATCTCAGGAGGTTTTATAATTGTGATTCCATTTCAAATAATGCAAAGTTGAAAAGCATTACTTCTTCTGGCCTTCTTATAAATCCCCCAATGCATTGGGTATAACACGTTCACTAAATAACAGGTCCTTAAATCAGTGAAGTTCACAACGTTGGGTCACTATTTGGATTTAGAAACTCATATTCAGACCAGACTTAACAAGGAGACACATGGGGCTAATAACTTCACACAGTTAATACTTTATGAAAACTGGAATGATGCCCTCTTTCTGGGATTACCCTTACTTTTAAGGAGAAAAAAAGGCATGCATGCATGCTTACAGAAACATAACCATATACGCACATAAAGGCATGCATGCATGCTTACAGAAACATAACCATATACGCACATAAATGGATACACACATCCACATACACATATACACACACACTATATATATATATATACACACACACACACACACACACACATATATATATATATATATATATATATATATATATATATATATAGATTGATTACCGAAAATATTAGAAGACTTTCTCAATAAGCCAATTTTTGCGCAACTGAAGAAGACACGGATCTTATGTGTTTCTCGAAAGTAAATTTCCTGTCGGAAATCACACCTAAAATCTTAAAAGGCATAGAGAGTTAAAGAAACATTATCAATGCCGAGATCCGGATGTTGAGAAACCATTGTGCTTGTTAGGATTCAACTTCATGCCCCACAATTTGCACGATTTACTAATTTTACCTAGATCTCTCTATTAAGGGATTCAGCAACCCATAATCTACATTCAGGAGATGGAACTGATGCAGAGAGTGTAGCATCATCTGAATATGCAACAAGCTTGTTTTCAAGGCCAACCCCCATGTCATGTGTATATAGTATGAGAAGTAATGAACCAAGAACACTACCCTGAGGAACACCAGATATGACATTCCTATATTCACTATGGTGACTATCAACAACAACTCTGCGATTTATTACTTATGAATTCAATAATAATGCTACGAAACGACCCTCCCATATATATATATATATATATATATATATATATATATATATATATATATATATATATGTATGTATGTATGTATGTATGTATGTATGTATGTATGTATATATATATATATATATATATATATATATATATATATATGCGTAAAAATCACAGGTAAACGTGATGCTTAGATGCAAAAGAACCATAGGGAAAATGAAATTAGAAAATATAATATAAAGTCCTCACTAGTTTCCTCTTATTTCTTCAGAGGACTGAAGAAGTAACACGAAATTAGTCATGACTTAATCTTAAATCTTGTATATCCTATTCTCATTTTCCATGTGGCTCTTATTCTCATATATATATATATATATATATATATATATATATATATATATATATACATATATATATACATATATATATATATATATATATATATATATATATATATATATATATATATATATGTATATATATATATATATATATATATATATATATATATATATATATATATATATACACAAAGCAACAAATGCAGCAGTTTCTAGTCTATTGTTGGACAAAGGCCCCAGACATGAATAAGAACATGTCTGAGGACTTTGTCCTGTAGTGAATTAGAAACGGTGCATGTGTTGTTGTTTAGTTGTATGTGTGTGTATATATATATATTTATATATATATATATATATATATATATATATATATATATATATATATATATATGCATTTGGCGTTACCTCATAAGATAAAACATACGAGAAAATACAACACAACGGTTACTAACACATTCAAGGAGATATCATTACAGTTAATCTCTCTCGAATTTAACTATATAATTCACCACTATCATACAAAACGCAGCTATTTCCAAGAATATTAAGGTCCTTCAGCTCTAATATCGCTTCCAGGTTATCCACCTAATCATTCCTATTACCCTTTACATTACATCAGACACAACTACGGATACAATTCAATAACTATTCTTCCATTTTCCCATACTTCCCATTATTACTCCGAATTAATTGCAAATATTTATTCAAAATTTTCCGTCTTACAAATTTGTTAGAAGTGTCTACATCATTCCTAGACACCACCAGGAACCACTATAAAAATATCTAGACATGTCAGAATTTCTATTACACACACACACATATATATATATAAATAAATACACACACACACACACACATATATAAATAAATACACACACACACACACACACACACACACATATATATATATATATATATATATATATATATATATATATATATATATATATTTAACCGTCAATTGTCCACTGCAGTACATAGGCCTCGGACACGTCCTTACACTTGCGTCTATTTATGGTCTTTCTATGCCAGTCTATGCCCATAAATATTTTTAGCCCGTCAATCCATCGTCTTCTCTTCCTTCCCTTGCTCTCTTTACAATCCCTAGGGACCCATTCAGTTATTCTTATTTCCATGTATTGTTTGCCATTCTCATTATATGTTCTGCGCATGTCCATTTTTTGTATATATGCTATTAGATTATCCTCTATTTTAGTTAGTTCTCGTATCCATGGTGCTCATTTTCTGTTATTCCCATCATTATTCTTTCCATAACTCTTTGAGTTGTAACTAGCTTATACTCTAAGACTAAGTAAGGGTCCCCCAAGTTTTTGATAAGTTAATACTGGTAGGACCATCTGATTAAATCCTTTTCTAGAAAGAAAAAGTGGTATTGTACTTTTCATGATCTCATTCTGTTTACCAAAAACTCTCGATCCCATTCATAACCATCTTTCAATTTGGGCCTCATGTCCTGGTAAGACACTTGCTGCCTTCTCCTGAGTATGTATATTCACAAATAATCTTTAGAGGTTCTTCCATACACCTTATTTGTAGTCTATTTTCATTTAACATTATCTTAGTTTTACTCGTATTCATTTTCATTCCTACATATCTGTTATCTGTATTCAAATATTCAATAATTTAAATTCTTAGAAAACTTCTGGGCACGCTAGGAATAATTAAGAAGAAATGGGGTCTCCCCGTCTAACCCCTTTCTCATTTAGAATTTTATGGATATCTTCTCGTAGTTTTAGGATTTCCGTACATCCCATATAGACATCAGTGTTTTAACATGAGATTCCTCTATCCCTTGTCTTTGAAGCGATTTCATTACTGCTTCAGTTTTGACAGAATCATAAGCTTTCTTATATTCTGTACATACCATACATAGTGATTTGTCATACTCTGTTGATTTTTCCCTAAGCTATGGAATACCCACTTCTAAAGCCTACTTGCTCCATTATTAATTATTAATTTTTATTATTATTATTATTATTATTATTATTATTATTATTATTACTACTTGATAAGCTATAACCCTAATTGGAAAAGTAGGATGCTATAAGCCCAGGGCCTCAATAAGGAAAATAGCCCAGTGAGGAAAGGAAACAAGGAAAAATAAAATATTCTAAGAACAGTAACAACATTAAAATTAATATCTGCTGTATAAACTATAAAAACTTGAAAAAAACAAGAGGAAGGGAAATTAGATAGATTAGTGTGCCTCAGAGTACCCTGAAGCAAGAGAACTTTAACCCAAGACAGTGGAAGACCGTGGTTCAGAGATTATGGCAGTACCCAAGACTAGAGAATAATAGTTTGATTTTGGAGATTGAAGTTTAGCAGTCTTTTTATTGTGCCTAATAAGATCTTTGTAAATATTTAATTATTACTGACAATATACTTATAGGGCAGTAATTTTTCAGGTCTTTTTTTTGTCCCGAATTAGCATAATGACAAAGTTTTCTGAGGTGTTTACATAAAGCATTTTTGCAGAAATTTCATGTGGAATTCAGCGGAGTTCAATACTATAATATCTCCTACATTTATTAATAAATCAATGGTTAAGCCATCTTTTGCCTCTTCACGGCTTTTAATGCTTCCTTTAATTATCCTGCTGTTATTTTTGGTACCAACTCAAGTGTTTCATTATTGTTATTTGCAAAGCTATTACTGAATCGTAATTGTACAGCATTGTATAAATATCCTCTGCAAATTATATCACTCCATATCTTTTGTTGATATTTCCTTTTCCTCCTTTTAAAAAAAAATATCTGTTGGCGCTCCTTGCAAGTCTTCTTTTCTTATGTAATGCTTCCTCTTTTCTTTAGTGTTTCCTCGGTTAAGATCTGGTTGTTTTTACGAACGTCTTGAGTTTTATGCTTCTTTGTTGGTATGGATAGTTCTGTTAATTCTATTTCAACTCTCTTGGATTTTACCGTCATTTCCAATAACGGTAAAATTAGGAACTTTTCCACCCATCTCTTGTGCTAATTCCAATAACAGTTTTGTCAAATTACCACTCCTTTCTTCTTTACCTGCATTCCATCATGTAGCTGGGATTACCTATTTTCTAAATTCATCAGATTATTCTAATATTACAAGGGTGTTTCTTTTCAAAATTAGTTTTTCTTTTTATTTCCTTAGATATACT
>NC_090725.1:234006175-234011175 GCF_036898095.1 Palaemon carinicauda | reverse complement strand
TGTGTGTAGACAGAATCGTAAACTTTGTCCTGATCTACGAATTCAACTTGAGATAGAAGTATTGTATCTATACTTATTAAAAAATATAATTTTACGATTTATTCACAAACTTTATTATTATACAATTTTCGTTTCCGTGTCTTTATACCGAGGCCATTCTCCTGAGTATAACATCAGAAGGAGGTTAAAATGATGAAGTACAACAACAAAAACAACAACAGCAACAATAAAAATAATACTAATAATCTCTCTCTCTCTCTCTCTCTCTCTCTCTCTCTCTCTCTCTCTCTCTCTCTCTCATATATATATATATATATATATATATATATATATTTATATATATACTGTATATACATACGCATGTATGTATGTATACTCTTAGTGTTCAGGCACACAAACTAGTAACTATATGACCAGAAACTACTGGAAAATATAGACTGGAAAATCACTCATCCAAGTATTGACCGATTTAAATCTGCTCACTTCACTAATAGCCTGTGAAGGTGATTTTCATCAAAAATACGTTATTCATTCGGGCGATCGCTAAAGTGAATACGAGAATGACAACCAGCGCTTTTACACAAAATCTGGTTTTTAAAGCCCTCGAATGTAATGGCCACTTCGTATACCAACCCTCTTAATCTTTACCCAATAAAGGAGAACGAGTTATATGTATATAGGCCACGCTGATAGTGGCTCTCCTTAATGGAACGTAAAACCACCTATGGAAAAATATAAGACCCCCAATTATGTCCATGGATAAAATGGAACGGAACTTTTAACAAACTTCCATAGTGGACGCTAATAAATACATTTTTTGTGCATAAATTCATGAATCCAAATACCCTTATGTACTGTATGGGAACAGATTTCTGCATATAAGGTATAATCAAATCAAAATATAAATGACTTAGTATATATACTCCACGATAAATACACACCTACTTAATTTTCACAAGAATATTATCATATAAGTCCTATGTAGAAAAATTACCCTTAACCACGTTAGAATAATATAGCATATATCATTGGTGAAAATACATAGAAAATTAAAATATTTATTATAGAATAGACCAATAAAAATTAAATCTTTCCGTAACATTAAATGCATCTACATCTTATAGTGGGATATTATCTACAGATAAATATAATATTTGTAACTTATTTCTAATTATCTCTTGACGCACCTCAACTTGAGTTTACATATATGCCACACGTTCTCCCTAATAATTTCCTTCCAATTCGCTGACTTTAGGTTCTTACGGATTTTTGCAGTAACTGTTCGTTTCATTCGTACACGTTATCAATTACAGCTTGTCCTTAATTTCAAACTGCATTTTATATTAAGCCCTAAAGTTCCAACAGGGGAGGTAGCCCAGTGAGGAAATAAAATAAGGAAATAAATAAACTATACATAAGAAGTAGTAAATTTTAAGAACAGTTACAACGCTAAAATAGATCTGTCATATACAGACTATGAATAGAGCCTTCCATGACGCTGTGCCACATACTAGATATCATTTAGTTGAACAATAAGATATTAAATAAGTAACTGCACTGTCTCTTCTTTTGCATTTTAATCTTTTGTCTTAACATAATTAGTATGAAGTATTTTGTCTTTTCAGTGATTTTTTTAGATATATTTTTAAAGACATTTGATATATAAACTTCACAGGCAATTTAAGCTTGAGATGTTTTGATTCCATTTCATTAATCAATGGAATGTGTTTCATGGATTAAAAGTAATAACAATTCTTATAGCAATTACTACAGTATCATTAAAATCATAAAAGCAAATAGATTCGCATCTATTATCCAACGAGCATCTGATGACAAACCGCATGAACAAAATAAAAGTGAGAAATCAAGGTTCACAAAATTACCTTTTCTATGGGAGACGTCTTTAATACTATGAAGTAATATTCCGAGTCTGAGACTGAAAAAACTTGACGAAGCAGAATCAAGAGATGCAGATGATTAGATATATATATATATATATATATATATATATATATATATATATATATATTCTTTTTTAGTTAACCATAACACGATCACTATAAACCAGAAAAATTAAAAATATTGTGCCAAAACTCGTTACACATAAATGTGTTGAAGAAGAAAAAATTCCTTTACAGATATTCAGTACTGATCCAAAAACAATGAAGGAAAATATATGTAAATCTAAAACCTCGTCAGTCTTTTGTCACGTTCCATTTCTTCTTTTATTTTTTTTAATTAAATCTGATCCATGTCACATTTCATTCACATTGCGTCAAAAATATAAAAAATATCTTGAAGAACCTAGACAGTTCGAATGGTGAGGATACAGACCAAGGCCCCTCTCCAGCCAAGCTAGGACCTGGGAATTCCAGGCAATGGCTGCTGAAGACAACTGGGGCTCAAACTCCCAACTAAGTTATTGATAGTCATCCACGTTCCCAATGAACTACCACAACCCAATTATCAATGATTCACTGGATTTTGGTTGAATCGATGATTTCACATGTTAAGTTACATTAGTGATCATTCTACTTTCGTCAATAATAATATCAATATTAATAATGACAACAATGGTTAAATACTCATAGCAATAACACAAAATACAATTTATAATATTTTCTTAACAATTCTCTTGCCCACAGCTGCTAAAAAACTGAATTTACAGCAAAGAGATATCCATTTCCTTACAATTAAGAATGATCTATCTAGGATTTCCGACTAGCGCTATTTCTAATTCCCTATATTATCCTCCTTCCATCGTTTTAAACAATGGCATCATACACTAGATTACCCAGTTATTATGCTCTCACGGCGTTCGCTACTTACAGCACAATAATAAAGAAATTGATAATTTTACGCCGACTATCCACACTTGGAGGATTAAGAGAGAATCATAAATTATTCCATTAGTAAGATTATAGAATTACTCAAATTAAAATAAAATTAATACTCAGAGACTAAGTGTAAGCATCAGTAACATTTATAACAAGGATTGTTCATCCTCTTTTCCTGAGAATTTGTCTGTGTATTTCGACATTTTGCGAAATAAATACAACACAAAGTTCACAAAATTATAATCCGCTTTAGTAGGTCACTCAACTGCAAAATATTACAGGTATAATAATGTTTAATCTCTTGCGTAAGATCTAAAGAATAGTTTCGAATAACCCCTACCCCACACTGTTTGCCCTGCCACCGTCACCCCTTTCAGTCTCTCTTATCATCAATATCTTGTCATCTTTCCATCATCTTATTTTAGTGTACATTAAGACTTTTAGCTAGCGCGCACACACGCACACACACATAAGACATTTTTTAGTTAGCTTGTAAGTGTTTGAGCTTGTGATTACGTTTTACATATTGTATTAGGGCAAGCATATTTCTTTTTGTGACAAAGAATTGCTGTATCAAAAGACTTTAATTTCTTCATATCACGCTTGTTATGTTATAAAGTGCCAGTGATCATATGTGTATTGTACACATTTGTAAAGATAAATATAAAGGCATTTCTGGTTCTGTATTTATGATATATAAACAACATGAGGTATTTTTTTTTCCATCATGAATAATCTCATGTGCACTGGAGGTCACTATATGCATGTACTTATGTGAACTGTGATCACATTGGAATGCACATGATGTATAAAGCTTTTCTCCTTTTACCAGAAGTCCTAAACTTCAGACCTACAATAAGACCAGACAACAAAAAGCCAAACATCACCGAAGAAACGAAAATTCTTCATCTGACAAACGGCTCTGTATGACATCATGAATTTCACAATAATATTTCAGGGAGAGGAAAAGAAAAGTTGTAAGACGGATCTTAAGAGATAAAAAGGAAACAAAATTATTTACAGAAGAAACCACAAGGCCATAGGATTTATTAAGAAAACTGATGGCCTCCGAACGTTTCTTTATAAACGTTAAAGAAATATTCCATCACTAATATAATAATGGTGTTATCATGAGCGGAAAATTAAAATTATAAGGCTAAAAACAAATCAATGGAAAGAAAAATCACCTTATGAAGCACTATCTTGCCCTAGGCGTCTTAGGATTTTAAAGAAACTCTTCCGTAATTATGGACGGAAGATATTTTCAGAATTGACTGAAAATGGGGACCAGGAGTTATAAACAAGACAAATACCATGATCATTCACTGTCTCCGTTTATCAATCCAAGTACAAACAAGTTCATATAAAGAGTAACTGAAATTCTAAGTTAATTCTTTAGAA
Organism: Palaemon carinicauda; assembly: GCF_036898095.1. Taxonomy (NCBI): domain Eukaryota; kingdom Metazoa; phylum Arthropoda; class Malacostraca; order Decapoda; family Palaemonidae; genus Palaemon; species Palaemon carinicauda. Next base: position 234,006,937 of record NC_090725.1, on the reverse strand, counting down.
AAGTGTCTCTCAACTGGAAAAATTTAATAACTATGGTCCTCTGCCTCATAAAGATATCTGAAAACTGATGATATCTTTATCCTTTCTTTCTACAATTATATTTGAAATATAAAATACACACACACAAAAAAAAACTTTATGATATCCGTTCACAATACACATTCAGAAAATTTTTATACGTCTCCCAAATTAGGAGTATAACAAAAGTCCTAATAATCTTAGCAAGTACATGGCTGGTAAACTAATTTTAACATAAATATGACTGATTAACTTATACCAGTTAAAATATGTCTGGTTAACCATTTATTACGACATACAGACCAATGACTATGATTGTTTCATAAAGCAACGTCCACAGAGATGACAATTTAGCTAGAGATGGAAACAGCAGCTAATGCTTCAATTTATAATACACAGATTCCAATGAGACATATATACAAATACCGAAAGACTGGCTTGCAGTGTCTCGTTGGAATCTATACATTTACTATTTTATTTTCGGCCTGCTCCTCCCTCTGCTGCATCACTGCCAGTTTGGACTCATCCTTGAATTAGACAAAAATTATACAACTTGTGTGTTACTTCTTACCGTTACTAATTACACAAAACTATATTAATGCATAATGCGATGGAGTTTCCACATGATATAATCAAATACGGAAAAAAAGTGACCATGGAATTATATTAAAATCAGAAACGGTGATGAAAACATTGAACCTCTGTCACAGTACAGGGGTTCAAAATAAATCATTCATGAGAATT
>NC_090725.1:233998675-234001175 GCF_036898095.1 Palaemon carinicauda | reverse complement strand
AAGAACACAAATAATTAAATACTAAAAAACTATTATGTCATATCGAAAATAAACAAATATAAAAAATTTCATTTACATATGCTAATTTTCTTCATAAATGGTCAGGGTAGATAATTTACTGTAAATAAGAAATATACGAACAACTATCGTGACACTTAAAATTCGAAGTGCACCATGCAGATTTAGATAAAAATGATTTTTTAAACTTTCGAATGTAATGGCCAATGCACAAACTATTTCAACTCTTAACTTGGCAACGTGAATTGTAACGTGAATTGTAATTTTCGTAATGTTGATTGGAAGTTTTCATTAAAACATAAACAAATTACTTTCTGAAACGTAAAAACGGTGGCTCTGGGCTGTGGTTGTTCGTATAATACTAAGATATAATACATACCAGCTCTCTCTCTCTCTCTCTCTCTCTCTCTCTCTCTCTCTCTCTCTCTCTATATATATATATATATATATACATAAATATATATATATAAATATATATATATACTATATATATATATATATATATATATATATATACGTACACATTCATATTCATGCATATATATATACACACGCATGCGCGCGCACACACACACTATATATATATATATATATATATATATATATATATATATACACACATACATATATATATACATATATATATATATATATATATATATATATATATATATATATACATATATCATCATCATCTCTTACGCCTATTGACGCAAAAGGCCACAGTTAGATTTCACCAGTCATCTCTATCTTGAACTTATAAGTAAATACTTCTCCATTCATCAGCTCCTACTTGACGTTTCATATTCCTCAGCTATGTAGGTAGGGGTCTTCCATCTATTCTAGTGCCTTGTGGAGCCCAGATGAAAGTTTGGTGAACTAATCTCTCTTGGGGAGTGCGAAGAGCATGCTCAAACCATCTCCAGCTACTCCTCATCATGATCTCATCAACATATTGCATTCGAGTAATCTCTCTTATAGTTGCATTTCTAATATGTCCTATCATTTAACCCCTAATATTCTTTTGAGGGCTTTGTTCTCAAATCTATCTATCTATCTATCTATCTATCTATATATATATATATATATATATAAATAAATATATATATGTGTGTGTATTTGTATATATATATATATAGAGAGAGAGAGAGAGAGAGAGAGAGAGAGAGAGAGAGAGAGAGAGAGAGAGATTATAATTAAGCCGCAAATGATTTTGAAATGAATTAACTCCACTTTGGGAATAACAAACATTATTTAACAGGATTCTAACCATTGTTGAATCGATGCAGTACGGATTAATAGACTAATTCTTAGTCTATCGATAGAGATATAAGTTCATTTCTATTTGGTTCTATATATTCCCATCGAATTCAGTTGAAAGCAATTAAGAAGTGAAATCAACCCGCATCCACCATGATAGACGAAAACTAAGTTTATTAGTTTTTTATAATACATATGATGTTCATACTATTAAATGTTAAGACAAATAATTCTTATTACCAAATTGACTCTATCTTGATAATAAACCCTATAATTAATCATATATGGTAATTGATCTGCCCGTTCCAATATTAGCATCTTTGCCTCTGAACAATGCAGAATTAAGAATACAATTTAGACACACTTAACTTAGATTATTCCCCTTTGGTCAATTTTTTCGATAACAATGATAATCGACATCATGAATAATTAATTCCTTGATGTAACCATCATAAATCATTCCATTTTGGCTATATTTCCACCAATATTTGATAATCGACATGAATATTTATGATGATATCCTGAAAATATTTGAAATAATACATTCTCTCTTGTCAGAAATGTTGTGTGGTATTATAGTGTCAGATATTTGTTAATATCTCTGCACAAAACATTGATCATTTTGACCACTATACAAATTGCCTTACTTGATTAGGTTGACCTGTGTATAGAGACCCATATCTTCAAGTAACAAGTACTGTGTGGCGACCTGTCCTCTGGAGAGACTTACATCGTATGTGTAGGCCTGCTCTGTATGTGGAAGGATTAATATTTTGCGTTGAAAATATAAGGTGTGAATTGTGTTAGTAACATTCATGTTTTTGGAATCTCCTCTTTGGATATCTTATAACCATTTTATCAGTTTAAAAAAGGTATATAAAAACTCTTGATTACATAACTTGAATGCGATGTGATAACGCTGTTATCAATAAACTTCCATTTACAATTCTTTGTTTAATACTCGCTTAATATAAAATTATCTATTTTCGAACATGTGATATTTTTCTAATTCATTAACCGAGACATTTGATTTAAAAACTATTTTGAAAATTCCGTTAATTGGCAGATCAACTTATTTCTTTCTGTATATTCTTTTAGTGTTCGCTAATTTTGGTCACTAAAGATAGATTGACTTGAGAAAGTTTTTACTTTGGAAGAAAAGTTGGGTCTCAATGGTAAAGAACCCCCCCCCACCCCCCAAAAAATGCGACAAATGTCTACT
>NC_090725.1:233983675-233993675 GCF_036898095.1 Palaemon carinicauda | reverse complement strand
CCGTAAACGAATATAGATACACAAACTCCATAATGGTGCATTTAAATCTGGCACTTTTTCTATATTTTCTTTTCTTCTCATCACAACTATCTATCTTTCCCAACATTTTCTTTTCACAGCTAGCTACTGTGAAGAGCCAGCATTTTTTACTTCCCTCATCAACCAAATTTGATATTTCCAAACCATTACCTATCCTACGTCTACAAAGATTATCATGATAATGATTTTGACCATGCTTGTATTCCTGATCACTAAATATCTAGAAAATGGGTCGGGTAACACTGGGTGAATGAATACACTGACTTTTACCTGTGATACATGGTTAGTTTTGGGGCATTTCAACGGTCATATAATATTTTGCCCATATCCAAACCATATATCCCATTTCATAGCAATTATTTCAAGAGCAAATAAAATGGAGGATAAAGTTTATGCAAAATTTTTGATCAATTGAATTTGGGCCGTACGGCACAACACCAAGCCTAAGGAAGCCATTCCGTGTCGTATCTCAACAGGGGGATTTCTCCGAAATTGTGCCATGAAGTAAATGTTGAAAGAGATTAGGCAGTATGAAAGAAGAAAGGTGACGGCAAGAGACACAAGGAAGAGGACTAAAAAGTGGGTGCCGCTAGAGGCCAAAAGGGAACTGCCAAGATCCTTCAGTAGTGACACCATAGCATTGCATAAGGTTGACTGACAACAATACCTTCTTACCGGGTCTTTAAGTGATAATCAATTCGTTTGGATACTGATGATGTTAAGTCAAGTCATCCAACCATCAACCGTTGAAAGTTCAATGAAGAATTTTTATTTTGTTACGAAGAAAATAGCTTTGAAATTATTATTCGTATGTGTTATATAGCCTATATGGAACACGAACATACACAAATAATTTATCAATAATGTTCACAGTTATTAACTAACACCAAAACACCCTAAAGGCACCTTTGCATATGAACAACTTTCATATCAGTAATGCCACTCAATGTTTCTTGTTAGTGATTAAAGTCTTTGTGCTGCCCGGCAGGGCTATGAGAAAATTCTAAAATTAAAACAAAATTGGCACGCATAAATTTTCGTGCCATTTATATCCTACTTGCGTTAACCAAGTGTAAACACATCGTAAAATTGATGCGTAAACTGCCGGAGGTTCGTGTAAATCTGTACAATGGGAATCCACTATACATCATGCCTCGCATTTACACGTTGTGAAGGCACCATCTAACTCCCTGATTTCAGATTTGAACATGTCGAGTAATGGTCTAGCACCATTTTTTTGGGTATTGTCATGGATAATGTAACGAGTTGCTCGGATGAGCATGAGACGTCCACCTCAAGTATAGGTTACGCTCATTGCGAGCCATTTGGGCTTTAGATGAACAACTTATGAAGTGTTCATGTATTATAAAAACATATTTCAACAAGAAAGAACAACGACTTCGCTCGCGTTTATGCGTATATGAACAGTCAGTTGACAGTCCTTGGGCTACACCACACAACAATTTGTCAGCGACCAAACAAATTCTCACCTTACCATGTTGGAATATCCAACAGTGTTACAGTCTAGGTGCCTCCAAAACAGAAAGTCAAGTAAGTAAGGGGAAGATCAGTTTAGAAATTACAGGAGGAGGGCATGATAAAGAGACTGACAGCTTTTTTAATCTTATATCAATTTGAAATTGAGAAGGTTTATTGAAGAAACATTTACTGAATTGGATTTGTTTTGTACCTTACTTTCCGAGTAACTTGTTATAGATAGATTAAGTAGGTTTTTTTTAAATATGTGAGACTCATTTGAAATAGAGAGGAATTTCAATTGTAAAGGAACGAACATTCGACATTCGCTGAACTGATATTTTTTTCCAGAGTAACACGTTAGACTTGAGTGACGTAAAAAGTCGTTTGTTCGTAGAATAAACAAATGTTGTAAATAAATAAAATGGTTTTCTATCTATTTCTTTTTTACATTTCTTTAATTGTTTTTGTGGGTTATTCTTTTTAAATTCATTCATTTTTTTCTGGATGAGCTTATCATTTTATCATTTTCTTTTATTAACTTTATATATATATATATATATATATATATATATATATGTGTGTGTGTATGTATATATATATCTATATATATACATATATATATAACTATATATATAATTATATATACATATATATAATTATATATACATATATAATTTCATATATATATATATATATATATATATATATATATATATATATATATATATAGTCTTGATGGGATACCTTAAAGACGTGAAAGGGTTTGCGCATCACCATGATCAGCAAACCTATACTAGATAGGGGCATCCATACTAGGTTGGTTTGCTGTTAATGATCAGACCAAAACTTCCCACCATCACCAATCCCCAGTGGCCAACGTGCTGATGAAAACTGGCCAAAACCCAGACATGAGTACCACAATCCCGTCTCATCCCAAGTCCCCAACGGCTGTCGCACAATTGCCCAGGGTGGCCTGCAATTCACTGAAGGGGGTCCGAGAAATCACTGGACTAGAACAGGCCACCTTTTGGAAACTGAAACTTGCAACATACAACGTCAGGATCCTGTCTAGGGAAGATCTTGCTGTTACTAGAAGAGCTGAAAGAAATGAATTGGGATATAATAGGATTACGTGAAAGTAGAAGAACAAAGGAATCTTATGTAGAGTTAAAAGAGGGCCATATATTTTGGTCTTGATGGCATGAAAGGAACGAAGAAAGTGGAGTGTGTTTTCCTATAAAAAAGAGCTTGCAAGTAACAGAAGAACTTTGTAATACTAGTGATGAAATTTCAGGATTAATTATCAAACTAAATGAGAAGTATAAACTGAAGATCATTCAAACGTATGCACCAACAACATCCCATACAGAGGAAGAAATAAAAATTTATGAAGATCTGGACATATCTATGAAAAAAAATATTAAACTCAATTTTACATTTGTTTTGGATGATTTCAACGCTAAAGGAGGTCAAACGAAGAGGGGAGAATCAGCAAGATGTAAATTTGTTGTAGGCACAAGGAATCACAGAGGAGACATTCTTGTACACTTTGCTGAAAGAAACAAACTTAAAATCCTGATCATCATCTTTTATAAAAAGGAACATGGAAAATGGACATGGAGAAGCCCAAATTGAAAACGAAAACTTAAATAGATTTTCTTCTCAGTAAAAAAAGTTAATATAGTTAAGATATAACAGCGTTAAACAAGTTAAAGTCAAACCACCACAGAATGGTGAGAAGCAAAACTTGTTTAGATCTAAGGAAAGAAAGAGAAAAACTAATTTTAAAATAGAAAATAAACACTCCTTCAATCAAAGAAAATCCTGACGAGTTTAGTTTAGCAATACAAAATAGATACTCACACCTACATGATAAAATGGAAGCAAGTAAAGAAATGAACAATAATTTTTAAAAATTGTATTGAAATCAACATATGAAAAATCCAAAAACCCTAATAAACAAAATATTGGAAATGTGGGTGAAATCCAAGAGATGAAATAGAATTAGCAGACCTGTCCAAAAACAGTAAAAAAAATAAAAACCCAAGATATTCGTAAACACAAGCAGACCAAAATTTGGCAAACACTAAAGAAAGGAAGAAGCATCAAATTGAAGAAAATAAGACTTGGAACCGGACACTAACAGATGTTTGCTTTAAAGGAGACTGAAAACAAATATATTAACACTACAGATGGGGTGATAAAAACTGCAGAGCATCTCTATAAAATGTTATACAATCGTGATAAATAACTTTGCCAATAGAAATAATGAAACACACGAGCTGTACCAAACGTAACAGTAAGAGAGTTAAAGAAAGTATTAAAAACCATGTAGAGGCAAACCAGGAAGAGAAATTGGCCAAGAAATTTATTTAATAATAGATGGAGGAGATTTCATAGAGGTAAAACTGGCTGAACTTTGCACAAAATATCTGCAAGAATGCTCTATACCTACAGCTTGGAAAACATGTTATCATTATACTAATTCACAAAAAGGGAGACACAAAAAATACGAAAAATTATCGCCCAATAAGTTTACTCTCCGTAACACATAAAACATTTACAAATATATTTGCCAGAATAGAAAGACTGCTAGACTTTAAACAAACAAAAACGCAGGCTGAGTAGTGAGTATTCAACAACTGACCATATCCGTGTAATTAGCCAGCTAATTACAAACCCCTATGTATTGCATTTATAGAATATGAGAAAGCTTTTGATTCTGATAAAACCTCGGCAGTAATGAAAACCCTTCAAAGGCAAGGAATAGACAAACCTTGTGTCAACACACTTAAAAGATATCAATACAGGAAGTACAGCAATCCAAAATCTACGGTAGATAACAATAGTGAAAAAGATTGAGAAAGGAGTTAGACAGGGAGACCCCATCTCTCCTAAATTATTCACAGCATGCCTAACAGCTTAAAAAAATAGATTGGGAAAATGTAGGAATTAACATTAAAGGATAATACCTTAAAAACTTAAGATTAGCAGATGACATAATTGTATTTAGTAAATCATGAGAGGAATTGCAAAAGATAAAAAATTTAAATAGAGTAAGCAGAAATGTAGGGCTAAAAATATATATGAGTAAGACTAAGCTAATGTTCAATGAAAATGCCAAGAGACAACAGATAAAAGAGTTATGGATAAACATTTATGAATATACGTTCTTAGGACAGACAGTATTTGTTTTCCCAGGACATGCGACAGAAATTAAAAGAAAGATAAGCATGAGATAGGGTACTTTTGAAAAACAAAATGAGATCATGAAACGCAAAATAAGTTACTCTAAAAAGACAGATATTAAATCAGATGGTCATACCAGTTTTAACTTATGCATCTGGAACTTGGAGCCTTACTAAAGCCTTAAAACATATTATTATTATTATTATCATTATTATTATTATTATTATTATTATTATTATTATTACTAGCCAAGCTACAACCCTAGTTGGAAAAGCAAGATGCTATAAGCCCAAGGGCTCCAACAGGAAAAAATAGCCCAGTGAGGAAAGAAAATAAATAAATGATGAGAATAAATTAACAATATATCATTCTAAAAACAGTAACAGCGTCAAAACAGATATGTCCTATATAAACTATTAACAACGTCAAAAACAGATATGTCATATATTGTATAAACTATAAAAAGACTCATGTCAGCCTGGTCAACATAAAAACATTTGCTCCAACTTTGAATTTTTGAAGTTCTACTGATTCAACAACCCGATTAGGAAGATCATTCCACAACTTGGTAGCAGCTGGAATACTTCTAGAACTTCTAGAATACTGTGTAGTATTGAGCCTCATGATGGAGAAGGCCTGGCTATCAGAATTAACTGCCTGCCTAGTATTACGAACAGGATAGAATTGTCCAGGGAGATCTGAATGTAAAGGATGGTCAGAATTAGAGTTATGAAAAATCTTATGCAACATGCACAATGAACTAATTGAACGACGGTGACAAAGATTAATATCTAGATCAGGAATAGAAAATTTAATAGTCCGTATGTTTCTGTCCAACAAATTAAGATGAGAATCAGCAGCTGAACACCAGACAGGAGAACAATAACTTGAAATACACCACTGGAGAATCATTGGGTCCTTTGACTGGCCTGACAATACTACATTGGATCCTTCACTTTGGTTACGGAAAATTTTCCCTTTGCCTACACATACACCGAGTAGTCTAGTCTATTCTTCACAGATTCTTCTCTGTCCTCATACACCTGACAACACTGAGATTACCAAATAATTTTCCTTCGCTCAAGGGGTTAACGTATCACCTACTCCTATTGATGCAAATGGTTAACTACTATAATGTAATTGTTCAGTGGCTACTTTCCTCTTGGTAGAAAAGACTATCTATGGTAACCAGCTCTAAAATCAAACTATTGTTCTCTGCTCTTGGCCAGTACCATAGCCTCTGTACTATAGTCTCCCACTGTCTTGGGGTAGAGTTCTCCTGCTTGATTGTTTTTTTAAGTTTTAATAGTTTATATAGGAAATATCTATATTAATGTTGTTACTGTTCTTAAAATATTTTCTTTCATTGTTAATTACTTCGCTTGTAGTTTATTTATTTCCTCATTTCATTTCCTCACTGGGTTATTTTCCCTGTTGAAGCCCATGGGTTTATAGCACCTTGCTTTTCCAAGTAGGGTTGTATATTATGAAGTGATAATAATAATATGGAAAGAATAATGATGGGAATAACCCCAACCCAGAGAAGAACGGGTCTCCTGACGTGGCGACCAAAATAAGACTTCGGCGCAGGTAGTTACGTGAGTTCCTGTCTACTAAAGATTCCTGTACACGGTACGGTGTTGTGTATTTAAGCGGTCATTTTTATTTTTATTATATGTTTCCTTTATCATAACTAATCTATTTTAAGCGTTTTCACCTTTAACTATATTGATAAATTGACCCACATGAACCCTTATTCATCAAAGGTCAGTGAAAATAAAACTATCCAGTAATAGGGATGAAAACAAAACATTTTCATCTTATATATTATTGTTTGGTCTCTTTTAACAAAACAAGGACAAATAACTTCTCGATATCGTTTCGGTAAGAATTCAATAGTATTAAAAAATCCTGCTTCGACACTCATTCCTTTTCAATTTATTAAATACAACAATTTTATTTAGCCATTTTCTTCTAAAAATCAAGTTTTAGCAAAGAAAATTATTACATCTTTGGGAACATCAACTTCAGACAGTTCAAATTCATGAATTAGCGACTTGACGCTATCTTCATCTTGTCGTACAGTTTTCCCAAGAACTGCAATAAATATTTCTCTCATAATAGACATCTGAGGCATAAAAGCATCAGAAGGTCCATCATGAACTTTGGTTAATTGCAATCTGATTCTTTGACCGCTAAATTAGTTTTTTTTTATGAAAATTTCTTGACAATATATCCAGCAATGTATTTCGTTAAAAATTTACTTTTCAAATTTGCCTACCTCATTCTCAGTCAAAGTCTGTTCTTCAAAATCATTCATTATACCTTCATTATCAATTTCAAGCTCATTGGTGAAATTTTGGACAAAATGTACATTTCTACTGATTTCTTGCTCAAGTGTCCTACTTTGCACCAGCAAAGTTGATATCTGCTCATTTAATTCATCAAATTATTCTTCTTTACACTCAGATGAAGTCTTTTCACTCGACTGCGAATTTTTTTTTCCCCAACAAACAGTTTCTTAAGCAAAACTTTAGAATAACGGAATTTAGATTGTCATGAGAGCCATTAATTTGATATATGCAGCCAGAAGAGTGTTTGAATAAATCTTTACTTAATTGCCTTGTTGGTATAAATTTAACGCTATATAATTCATTAAGCATTTCATAAAGATCTATAGACCACATAAATGACAGAACTCTTCATTTCTTAAATCGGGAGTTCTCCACTTTAATGGTTTTCATGGTATAAATAATTTTCTGTAGAATTACTTTCGACAATATGATTAAATTAACAATATCTTCTCAAATACTGTTGTGTAAGAGACCTTACTTACCCAAGTATTCAATTGCACTTGCAGTCAAACTGGATAAGAGCTGCACATACAGTATCACATGCTGTATCCTTTGGCTTAATGGTTTAAAAGGACTTTTATTTATAAGAAAGTTCATATTCTGTCTTCCTCTGATTACACATTTCACGAAGGGAAGCAACATAAACGAAACTTTTTTTTCTGCAAGTTGAACCCCGAATTCTTGTCGGCAACATCATCCTTGCAAAAATGCACCGAGAAAATCCCAGAATAATCTGGGTTAAGTTTATCAGATCGTCGACATACCTGTATCCAGACATCTCTTAATACTCATTTCTTAGAAAGCGAAGGAAACGTATGTCTAAACCTAAATACTTGGCTTTTTTTGTGTTATGGCACCCAAAAACTGCGCAGTTGTTCGGTATCGTGCTACCAATATTTAATCAAAGTGTTTAAACTAAGTCTCAGTGATGTTTACAAGAAGAAATGATTGCGAATGAGTTATTGTAGAAGAAAATGGTATTCATATGCTGGAATCCAAAGCATATTATAAATTAATTTATACTAAAGAAGTCACTAGGGACAGGGATAATATAAAAAAGTGAGCCATATTTTGAGTTGCCTTTTAAGCCAAATCTTTAACCTGGATAATTCCAGACCCGAGCCAGAGCCATGAGCTCATTCTCCTACAAGAGCAAATTCTGACCAGAGCGTTAGCAGACCCATTCTTCTCTAAATACTGGGAATGGCAGTAAGAGACAGAAAAAGAGCAACATAGATACGAGAGCAAAGTAAAGTAGAGGATACTCTTTTAATATGTATGACAGATCATAGTTAGACATTGAGAATAACAGAATGGGTTCCTGGAGATTGTAAAAGAAGCAGGGTAATCGAGACAAAGCATGACCAAATATGCCACACTGATTTCACACATGCACAAAGTCATCGGAACAATATGTGAAGACAATGGACTTATGTAGCTCATGAATGGCACTGCAAATCAATGCTTTACATTAGACATGAAAAATTAAGTGAACAATAATTAATCCTCCTTAAGTAAGTAGTGTCAACGCGTCTAAATATATCTCAATACTTCCCATTTTTGGACACTCATTGATACAGCAGACAGCGAGTAATTATTCATGTACACTGAGGTATCTAGGAGCATACAATACTTCAGTACTTAACGCTCCTGTTACCTACCACCCATATGGCACATCTTGCCATGATAAATTACATGGTTTTGCTGAAATAAAAATCATGCAAGTGCTAAGGTTAACACTTAAACAGTTTTTGTTCCAGCACTGGCGCACACTTCGGGGTGTCAGTGATGAAAGTCTTTAGGAACGAGGGTGAGGAGTTTTTATAGGGTGTAAGGTGCATGCCATATCTTAGAAAGTTTTGAAATGTTCAAAATTTTGACATCATAAAAGTTCGTGCCAAGTACGTGCCACTTTCGAAAACCAAGTGTTAGCACTGGGCAAACTCTAGAAAACACTACCGTGGTTCACGTCAATGCGAGTCAATACTTGACATATTCGTAAACAAGTAGTTCCATTGTGTCTATACATGTACATACGAATGCTGGAAATTTTGGGCCTCAAATTGCGTAGACAGTGCAGAACTTATACATATACAGTGAGCGAACAGGGCACAAACAATGCTTCAAGCTGATTAACACAAAAATGCCAAGCCTTATCATGACTATTGCTTGACATTGCATGGCCAAAAATCGTGTAAGCTTCAAGGTGCCATAACAGTTTTCTCGATACCATGTAAACGACCAGAAAATCTCAAACCTAAAATTATAATCTAGAATATCTTATGTAAATTGTTTACATTAGAACAATTCATAAAAAGAGCAATCAGAGATTTCTGACCTCTGCCAAATGTTAATGGATTCGTCCGTGCCTTAAGATCTATCTGTGGTGGAAACTTCGTTCAAATACATCAATTTTGACGATATCTTTAAAATGGCGAAAAAGGAAAGTCCTCATCTGGAATCCAGATCCGGAACATCTCCAAAATTTAACGGGGTCGTCCATGACCATAGACCTACATGTGGTGAAAATTAAGTCAAAATCCGTCGAGTAGTTTTGACGTTATTTTTAAAATGGTAAAAATGCAAATACAGATCTGGAATCCGGATCCGGATACTCTCCAAATTCAATGAGATCGTCCATGACCTAAGTTGTATCTGTGGTGAAAATTTCGTTAAAATAAGTCGAGGAGGTTTGACATAATCTTGCCCACAGACACAAAGGCAATAAACAGATGAATGAACTAGAATCCGGACCCGGATCCGGATCATCTGTAAAATTTGATTGAGTCGTACATGAACTAAGATCTGTGGTGAAAATTTTGTCAAACCCCACGAGTAGTTTTGACGTAATCCTGTCAACAGAAACATGAATATGCAAATACGGATCCGGATCAGGTCCAAAATTTAATGGGGTCGGTGAAAATTTCATCAAAATCCGT
>NC_090725.1:233963675-233978675 GCF_036898095.1 Palaemon carinicauda | reverse complement strand
TATTTACGGTCTCTCTATGCCACTCCACACCAGTAAATTTTCTTAATTCGTCAATCCATCGTCTTCTCTTACTTCCTTTGCTTCTTTTGTAATCTCTAGGACCTAGTCTATTATTCTCAATGTTCATATGTTATGTCATTCTCATTATGTCCTACATATGTCCTTTTCTTTTTCGTATTTGTTGGAATATCCTCTACTTTAGTTTGCTCTCATAACTATGTTGCTCTTTTTCAGTCTCTTATTGTTATTCACATCATTATTCTTTCCATAGCTCTATCAGTTATAACTAACTTTTGTTCTAGGGCTTTAGTAAAGCTCCAAGTTTCTGACACATAAGGTAATACTGATAGGACCATCTCATTAAATACTTTTCTATTTAGAGAAAGGGGCATCATACTTTTCGTAATCTCATCTTATTTACCAAAAGCTAAGTGCGTATATTCATTGGCAATCTCTAGAGATTCATTCACAACCATTATTTGCTGTCTCTCGGCCTTTTCATTTAACATTACCTTAGTTTTACTTATATTTAGTTTCAGTCATACATTTCTGTTTTCTTCATTCAATTCTTGCATCATCGATGGCATTTCCTCCTATGAATCAGTAAACAAAACTATGTCGTTTGCAAATCTTGAGCTGTTAAGATATTCCCCATTGATATTCATTACTACATTTTAATAATCTAAAAAAATTTAAAACTTTTTCTAGGCATGCTATGAATAATTTAGGAGAGATGGGTCTCCCTGTCTAACTCCTTACTCAATCAGAATTTCCCCAACATTTTCATGTAGATTTAGGATTCCGTACTTCCTGTATAGATATCTTCAAGTGATCTATCGTAAGATTCATCTATTTCTTGTTTCTAAAAGTCTTTCATTACTGCTGTAGTTTTGACAGAATAAAAACTTTCTCATACTCTATAAATGACATACATAATGGTTTGACATATTCTGTTAAGTTTTCCATTAGTCAGTTAATTACATGGATATGATCAGTTATTGAATACCCACTTCTAAAGTATGCAGACTTTACAAGTGGGTCATGACCCTGAAATTAACCTAAAAATATTTTCTAAACACTAGAAACATTGTTTGTCCACTTAATATCTTTACATTATTTTTCAAATATGGAGGTCAAGCTCCAAAAATAGAGGGTGGCAGACAACCTCTTTTGGGTTCAGCATCCTTAAATTACCCTTACTACATTTCTGCTCACAAAAAATCAGTCTAGCCATATAATATCTTTACGCTAACTATTAACTTCTGTATATCGAAAATTGGCAGCCATTTTTTTTTCTTAAAATTTGAATTTCAAGACCCAGAAATAAAAGGCGCTAAATAATTTGTTTGAATTCAGCATCCTCAAATTAAACTTATTTCAATACCTGCTAGCTAAAAACATTCTCTGTTGATTTAATAAGTACATTAATCATCAATTTGTGACTCAGTGGAAAAAATTAGTGGTCATTTTGTTTCTCAAATTTGAAGGTCTAACCCTAAAAATTGAGGGTGGTAGACCATTTCATTTTTAATCAGCAACCTCAAATTTATCTAAAAACAATGTGTACCCACTTTTAATACGAAATGCAAGCAATAGTTACTTATTGTGAAATTGGTAAAATCCATATTCAAAACATCTTGACCCCCCTATTTGAGAGAGAGAGAGAGAGAGAGAGAGAGAGAGAGAGAGAGAGAGAGAGAGAGAGATAATATTTTTGTGGAGGAATATGAAAGAAATAAATCAGAGATCCAGCATTACCCAATCATAGAAGTCTTTCGCCTATGTTAAAACAAATATACGTTCATACATATATATAAAATGCATATTTAATAAGAGTATCATTCTATTACATTACATACAGAAAACGGCACTGCACATGTTGAATCATCACTTAAAAAATACAAAAGGAATTCTGTTGCATATCTTACATCTCAAATTTTGGTAAAAGTGCCATAGCATAAGGTTAAAAAACTCCCCGCTAACACAATTCTCTCTCTCTCTCTCTCTCTCTCTCTCTCTCTCTCTCTCTCTCTCTCTCTCTCTCTCTCTCTCTCTCTCTCTCTCTCTCTCAAATTGTCACACACATCAGTGTCTTTCTCTCTTCACTATCCTCACCCTTCCCCTACCAAACCATTTTCATTTATTGGAGCTTCTGATGGTGTCGCCCAAAAACATTAAAAAGGTTCTAAAGGGTTATAATAAAACTCTTTCATTGACACTCAAGTTTTTGTGTCCCAAATAAAATTTCAAAATAAAATGAAATATTAATTGTAGACACATCCCACTGATTAAGGAAAAGGACATTGACGACACTCAGGTGAATTAGGATCACATACGTACAAGACTGGAATTGGGAAGGTTTTTTTTACTTCTAGGGACAAGCAGCTGTTTGAAACTTCTACTTTTTCTTCAGATTGTCTCTTATATTCTCGCCTATTACTCACTGCTTGATCTTTTTTTGTTGGCATAAAGGTAACCAGGAAATAACAAATTTCTCCATTTCTTGTTTTTTATTGGAAACTTGTTTCCAGCTACATCATCGTGTAAATTGAATTATTATCATATTAAAAACAACGCACATTTTGAAAATTCCAACTTGCAATACATGTACCTTTCTGGTCTCAAATTGTTACATTTTATAATCATATGCCGCTTATTAAACAAATGCTGACACCACAGTTTATAGGATATTACTTCCCAGATTTATTACAATCCGCGATTATGTCTATGAAAATTATATAAACTCATACACACACACACACACTAGGGTTGTAGCTTAAAACGTAATAATAATAGTAATAATATATATTTACACACACACACATATATATATATACATATATATATATATATATATATATATATATATATATATATATATATATATATATATATATATATATATATATATATATATATATGAATATATATATATATCTATGAATATATATATTATATATATATATATATATATATATATATACATTTATATTTATATTATACGATGATAGCTCCCGGGTCTGGGCAACAAGAATATACAGTATTACAGACTATGGCTCGTGACTGGGAACCAAACATATGATATAATATATGCTACAACTGGCAAGTTAATCAACCTCACGAATTCCAAACTCACTTGTTTACTTTTACATTAAAACTGTTACATTTAAAATATAGATATAGGAATTCTGAGATAGTTAGACAACTCACAGACAGCAATATATAAAACAATGAATATCCAAAGGGATCCTAATTACACTCAAAATTAAACTGGGTAATCATTACTACGAATATTCAAATAGCTCTAACTTCGGTTCATAACAGGATACAAGTGAATCCTATTTCAAATAATGGCTATTGGAATATTATACTCTTTAAAAAAATAAATATATGCTATATAAATTACAACACTTTGAAAGAATCTACATGATAACAAATACAATCACTCGAAATATTAAGTCTGACGAAAACTTAGATTAGGACAAAATGTTACGATCTGAAAATTAAATAATGACTTGACTTTAAATGTTAAATCTGAATAAACCTTAGACTAAGAAAAAGAAATAACACTTATGAAAATTATACAATCACTTGTTTCACTTGAAATTAAATTTGAATACAATAATTAAGTTTGACACTTAATTCTTATAAGTACTCACTACACACAATATATGTGGGGGCAAAATATTACTTTGGAGAGGACACACCATAGGTACTAAACACTTTTGAAACAATACTCTTATCTGCGTGCTCGAGTGAGGGAGAGGGGAGATGGCCAACTTAAGGGTTGAAATCGCTATCTGTCTAACACTTGGGGTCGCCTTATATATATATATGAAACCTAGCTACTTCCAGGAACTCCCCAACAAACTGGCAAGCGTGGGGTGTCGGGCAAAAGGCATCAGAGTTAATAAGTAATGCTCTCTCGAAAGCTTCCTCACTCAACAGGGAGAAAAAACATGGGTTTTCTGGGCAACTATCACACACAGCGAGGCGACTCTCTGCTAGCTCCGCCCACCCTAGACCTCAATAAAAAAAGATAAAATCCTATCATTAGGTTCTTCATGAAATTTCCAAAGCACATGGTACTGCAAAACAATTGCGTATTCTCTCTCAAACATGAAGCAATACCTCATAAAATATAAAAGAAAATTACATAAGCCCTTGTTCATATTGTGTATGATCACATAACACTCTCAAACAGCTTACGCAAGACTTCGTAACAAAAATACTTGAAACAAAAAGGCAATTCTTAAAAATAACGTTAATTTACAAATACTATCTTGAATAAAGAATACAATGAAATTAACGATGAAGGTTTTACATAATTTACACAATATTCTTAAAGCTACACGAGGAGAACTCATCTTAAGAGCTGGCTAACCTCTCTTCAATGCACAAATGAAATACAAATAAAATCATTATTAAACTATTGTATTTACTCTACAATAGACCAGCTTTGTAAGAATATATATATAGAAGTCGATGGATCGACAAATTAAGGAAGTTTGTGGGCGTGAACTGGTGTAGAAAGACAATTAACAGATGCGACAGGAAGGACATGTTATGCAATGGACTAGTAGTGACTCAGGGTGACGATGATGATAGATAGATAGAGATATATATATATATATATATATATATATATATATATATATATATATATATATATAGTATATATATATCTATATATATATACACAGTATATATATATATATATATATATATATATATATATACATACATACATATATATATATATATATATATATATATATATATATATACCTTTCACTAGCACCTTTTTCATTCAATAATTACTAGGTACTTATTCTAGCTAACTCCATTAAACAATAAGTTCCTCTTTTGTTGTGTTATTGAACTATGAAAGAAGTGAATTTGCGGTAGTATATGTTTTTTCCTTTATTAATGAGTAATCAGCAGCGGGATGGCCATATGATTACAAATAATTTCTAATTTACTGCTCTTGTACCAATGTTATTCACCTTCTTTTTTTTTATAAATATCCATGAAAGAAACATATTATTGGCATATAATTACCTTCCCCAGTTTTTTTGGTGAGAAAAGAAAAAGAAAGGAAGTTATATATGAAAATGTTATTAAGTATATACAACTACAATAAACCTTTTTTTTCCAAGGTCACTATCAATCGATGAACATAACCCAAATGAAACATATGGCTCATATTCTTATGTCAAAGACGTAGAAAATATTCACACAGTATAAAACAGCTGATCATTGATACAAATATTACAAACAAGTCGATAATTACTACTGATTCGTTAAGACTTTTCATTATATTATAGCAGCGTTTTCTTGAAATCAGTTTTATAAAATCAACAATGATCAAAATCATTCCTCCTTACAAAAGGTATTCCGATATTTCTATTTACGCAACTGATCCAGATCAATTAAACTCACAAAACAGTTCTCGTAGTTCTTCGACTGCTCAATAACTTCAACCTACACCTGTCCTACAGTTCTGCGCAATCCTACGTACAAAAAGAAAGAAAAAAAGGTTGAAAACTTAATCTAATCTCTCTTTCTACAGTATTGGTTCAAAGATTAAAAAGAAGAAACATAATCATGATTTTGGTCACTTGGTTATATTAAATTCCGTGATTCCTACGACTGCATCACTTACAGAATATGCATAAAACCAAGGTTTGTTCAAATTACGCTGTGAATTTCATATGAAAATAACATCTCTGAGAGCAACAATGTCTAGTCTACCATTATTTTTTTATTAATTTTTCAGAAAATCCAGTAAAGAAACTTTTTTTGCGAATCCCATGCGATAATGCGCATTGTTGCAAAGCGTTTAAGTGAAAGATCCCAATGCAAGCATGTTTGCATCCCCCCCCCCGCCCCCTTAGGACCGGTGTTAATGTCACGTTATCTATGCTCTTGAAATGTGTACATAGCGTGTCCTTGTTGTGTGAATATCTTCCCCTTCCACAAATGGAGAGGCGGGAACAATTTCCAGGAAGACATACCCCATGCCAGTTACGTAGTTATAATGTTCCCCTTTCCACTTACTAACATTCCAAATCCTTCCACCCGTCTCATCCCATCTGCCCCAACGTATAATACACAGGTTTGGTTTACATTCAATAGTTTTATTGTTTCGTTGCCCCCCATAAATGTTAGGTCTCCTTGTGTAAAAACGCACACACGTAATATATATATATATATATATATATATATATATATATATATATATATATATATATATATATATATGTGTGTGTGTGTGTGTGTGTGCGTGTGTGTGTTTGTGAGCACGAGTATATATAAAAATAAAATAACGTTAGAAAATAAATAAAAAATATTAGCATCATAGTTCCTACAATGAAACAGCCGAGGAACCAAATATCACCAAACTTTCTAACTACCAAATACATACCAAACGAGACATAACGGTCCAGCAATGCACCATCCATACCTGAAAGAAATGAAATAAGAGAAACTTGTGATTAAATGGGCATTTAATAAAACTGTAAACAATCAGATTAATAATACTGGAACTTTTTAGTGGAACAAAGACTGAGGTCTTCCACACGATAAACAACTTGAATACTCACCTTTTTCACAAATACTGTCATAAAATAATAATTCCTACAAGCCATGGTGTTAAAAAACTATAAAACCAAACGAGAATTATAAAAAAGATTACGAAATTACAAACAGTTAACCAAAATGGGCCAACGAATTGAAGCAATAATTTCTTCCACTCTTCACTTGCAAATATTCTTAAAGATTTAAATTTTGAGTAACGGGGTTTATCTGTGCATAAGGCATACAGCGCTCATCTGCATTTCCTTTTCTTATTTTTAAAGTTGTATTTATCACTGCAATTATCATTAATTAACGACATCGTGTAACATGAATAAATACATATCAACATGATGGCATCAAAGCATGTTTTATCTTATTTTATGAAAAAATAACGTGACAACACTGGAAACAAACTTACAACTTCGCCTACTGAGAGCCTCTATGAACATCATCTCAAACAACCGTCCAGCCAAATATACTTGATATAACAACAAAATAAGGAGGACCATATTTTGCAGCAGAACAAAAACAAGATGATAAAGATCATGGTCAAAACAAAAATATCAGAAATTATCTCCCAACTCACTGTTGTAATATTTTTGGTAAAATATCTCTGGTCATACAGAGAAAAGCTTGTTCAAAATGCAGATTAGAGTCAAGAAGTTAATATCAACATAATGTAATAAAAGTGAAGGTTCTTTTTTCTTTTACTAAAAGAACTCATGTATCCAACCCTCTTTGATAATATTCCAAAAATATGTTCCATAAGAATTATTTCTGATCACCTTTGATTTCCCAAGCAATGTTAAATTATGAAATTGTAATAAGATAAGCATACTATTTCTATTTAGGGGTACCTGTTCAACTGAGTGAAGTAAATGATAAATGTTAATCAAATTACAAAAATAAATTGGATCAACAATCCCTTTGTCTAGTATGTGAGCATCCAAGACAAATTTCTAATAAAAAATCCCACTTTATTTTCATTTAACTTCTTGTTTTTTTACAACAACAAAAAAATAAATCTATTCTTCCAAGTTATTGTAAACTTTCCTAAAAAATTTTCCTTAGTGAAAAAAAACTCACTCTAAGAAGCACAAAATAATTCCTATTACTTTGAAAATATTAATTTAGAATAATTGATCAAGTCTTAAGGTCATGTATCATTAGTCTCACTACAGTGAACCAAGAAAACAGATTAATTTGACAGAAACGGACAACAACACAAAGAGAAAGAGTCGATGGGAAAGCCTGGGACAATTCAAGTGTGGAGTGACATTCATAAGAAGTCAGGTTACTCAAAAGTGGCCTTGCCCTTTGCTACTTACCTTACCGGAGCCATATGTCTTCACCCAGTAAACACAAGTTCAGTCCCAACTGTCACTTGTAGATTCAACATCTTGAATCAAAGCTTAACAATGCCACCCATTCCCTAAAAAACCTGGTTTTCCCACGGTTCCTCATACCTTAATTATATCAAGCCTATTTCAAGGCCACTATAGAAAGAGTAAAAAACGTCAGATTTGAGATGTACCCACACTAAAACGCTACAAGGATAAATTGCAAAGGTTTGAAGCTGATCAACATGGATATGAGCAAATTGCTGTCACATCTCTCAACATGGCAATGTCAACGCCACATATCTCATTACATCATATTTCTTCCTATTATAGATTAATCCTTAGGTCCAAATAATGATCAACAAACAGATCATAAGAATGTCTTACAATTAAGCCCTATTGAGGGCTCATTGGATCCCTTGATTTCAAATTCAACACTACATTGATGATTGTCACACTTATATAAGTGTGTTAACCAGTCTGTCAAGGTGGAGGTTTCCTGGGTCCTGAATTTTTCTTCAGATGGAAAGTCAATATTTGGATTCAATCTGATTTGCTACAATGTTACTGATATGTTCACATAAAGTAACATATAGAGATTTGTCTTGTTCCCTTTCTATATTTAATTAACTCCATGTTTATATTTATATATATATATATATATATATGTCATTCTGATTATAAAATTGTCTAGTTGGGATGTTATAAACAGTTAGTTTCTATATTAGGAAGCGAAAAGTAACCCTAACTATGAGCATTTGAAGTGAAAAAGATATTATTTGAGGAAGTGTAATTATGAAAGGGTTGAAAAATTCAAAGTTGAAATTCCAAAACAAAGTATGCGGGAAAATACTGGATGGGAATGTCTAAAATTAAACTTGGTTGAATTAATCTGAAAGAGGTAATTCTCATCACCCTTCATAAACTCATATATATCTATTTTTCCTTTCAAAACAACAATACAACAAATTACTATTATCCTCTTCTCATCCATTGCATTTACTACAAAACTGTATACAAATTAACACCTACTGGTCTTCACCGTATAGCATTCATAGCCTTACTCTTACAATGAATTATAGGGCTATCAACTTCCTATGCAAACAAATGCTCTTACCCGCCTCTGCAGATTACCAATAATATTACCATTCAACATTTTCATCAAGAAATATCAGACTTTCTAAGCTTCCAATCAAGACTTCATTTCTTAGCCAGCAATATGTATCTAGTAAATTTTTTTCTAAACCTACTCTCATAAATTCTTTCCTCCACTTCTTTTCCAACCTATTATTTGACATAAAATATGTTACACATATTCGGTAAGCAACTTTTTGCCTAGCCCCATCCTTTTCCACATCCCAATTAAAATTAATCACTTTCATTCACTTACAGTCAATAATGAAGTTCATTGTTCTATATAATATTGAAATATGATATTACTATGTCATACTATAACTGGGCAACTCCATGTTCCGCCTTTTCTTTTACTTTACTCATCAGCCTGTGGTTAGTTTTTATCAATTCACGCAGATCCTTCATCTCTTATGTACCCTATACTGCTACTCACTTCTTTCAACAGACATTATTATTATTAGCCTCATTAAGAAGGCATAATGCTACAAGACATGGATTACAGCAGGGAAAGTAGCCCAGTGAGGAAGAATTTTATTCTTCAACCATACATGCTAATGCAACCTCTTCCGTCTCTTCAATGTCTATGAGAACCGCCAACTTTTATTCTGCCACTAATTATTCATTGCATATGTTTGGCGTCTATTACCCCTCCAAGCGTTTAAACTATCACTATTCTCTTACAACAGTTTTAAATTTTTGCATTTCTCTTCATTATGGCTCGTCAAAGAAGTATGATCAGCAAACATCATTCTATACCAATATTTTGTCTCCTATATCTTTTATGACTTTCCTCATAACCTCCATAAAAATAACAACACATCAAAGGATATATACTAAACAAATCACTCATGTAAACAAATGCCACTGCATGTTTAACTTTTACTACACAACTGTATTATTCCACATATCAAATTTCTATCAATTCTAATAAAAGATTTTCAGTTAATGCGCAAATAAAGCTTCATTCTTTACATGTTTCAAGTACCTTCCATGAAAGTTTCATAGCATGACCGTATTGATAACTGTTTCATGTAATATGCGTGAACATTGTAACTGACAATCAACTAAAGGTAATATACAACTCTTTGACAGATTATGGACTCATATGCACCTCCCCACTATTTATGTATATGTATGGCTACGTGGATTTTGGGGGAAAACGTATGTTTCGCTTACAATTGAGAACGAAAATAAAATACCATCAAATGCATAACCATATACTATTACGTGCATAGGGCAGTACGTACATTAAAATGTTAAATGGACAGTTTAGATCATTACACTTAAAAACATATATCCTGCAAATAGTTTTTTTTTTTTCATTTGTATATGCAGCTAATGGATATGGGAATTATGACAAACAAATAATTGAATTATAGAAATCACTCACCGAGATCCGGATTCTAATTGACATCAGTCCGTAATCTGCATTCATGGCCAATAAACGAGATTTTAATTAAAACCATATCTATTAGGGCTATCATAAACTGCTCTTGTGAATGACCACATGCACGTTAAGATAAAGGATGCCATTTCTAAATCCTAGAATGTAATGGCCAATTACGTTGTCTACTCTCGACTTTTCCCGACCTGCGGAAGTGATTCAGGCTACGTTAATTGCATGCTTTTATAACGGAACACAAAAAAGGAGTCTAAGCTGATTGCAGGCTTTTATAAAGGAATACAAAAAATCGTGTAAAATATTTGTATCCTGTGTGACGGTACAACTGAAAAGCAAAAGAAAAACTATTCTTTAATAAGATAGTTTTTGAATATGAATGTCATTTATTAATAAAAAGTTATGTCCCTATAACACGCTTATAATAACAGTATATAACATTAGATTACTACATACCATGTATATTCTTACACTCCAATCCCTCAATCAAAAACAAATCTTCTGGCTGTATTATCGGAAAAAAACAATTATACATTTGCTATGGTCTTCTCTTAAAAGGTATGTCACGAAGGACAATATACAAAAACACAGAATAGTTAACTGATATTGCTAAACACTCAAGCCTATTCTTCATACGTAATCACTCGCATGAAACAGGCATTAGGGGAGATAAACTGCTTACGTAATCGAATCATCATCTGAGAAACTTAAAACCTGGTCCCTGTAATGACATGGAGGACTACAGATTCCTGAGATACAGTTGAAATCATCATAATATAAAACATCCTTGGGTTGTTGTGGCCTGATTGGTAACGTCTCTGTCTGCTGTTTGCCAGACGGGGGTTCGAGTCCCGCTCCGACTAGTTAGTGCCATTAGTGTCTGCAACCTTACCATCTTTGTGAGCTAAGGCTGGGGGGTATGGGGGAGTCAATAAGTCTATCTGCTGAGTCATCAGCAGCCACTGTCCGGCCCTCCCTGGTCCTAGCTTGGGTGGAGAGGAGGCTTGGGCGCTGATCATATAATATATGGTCAGTCTCTAGGGCATTGTCCTGATTGCTAGGGCAATGTCACTGTACCTTGCCTCTGCCATTCATGAGTGACCTTTAAAACCTTTAAACCTTGTTATACTGTTTGATACGTGCTCCTTTTCCAATCAAATTCATGTATCCGATTGTTTAATAAATTTTCAATTCTCATTACGTTTTTCAAAATAAAAATAAATATACTGCTTTCAGTTGAGTTATTCTTTTTTACCGAGATGAGCAGTGTACCGAGTCGAGACATTATCAGGCACGGCAATTCCATCTAGTGAGTTTAATAATAATAATAATAATAATAATAATAATAATAATAATAATAATAATAATAATAATAATAATAATAATAATAATCTTTTGAAACTAACATTAAAGAAAATAACGTCAAAGTCCATTTTTTTTTTCAAGTTCCCACTACAAATATGAGAGAATACGTGGTAGGATAAGAATGGAGAAAATCCAGCTTACTGCAATAGTGATGGTCTGTACTCTTCAGCATGAATTAAAAAAATATTGCATTTTTCTCCTAGCTTCCGTACACCACACGAAATAAGACAATATATTTTGCTATATCTTGTATTTCCTTCGCTGCAAATCATTTATTAACACGCAATAGATTAATCCCATAACATTCGCTGTTATAATACCAAAAATATTGCTCTCAGTGATAAATACAGATGCATTTGACGAAAAGATATAAAATTAAGATGCTATCAATGAAAATAAGGACATCATGGATATGAGCATGACAATTACACATTCAACAAAGGAAATTCTTATCAATTTTCTATTGGGAACTTGACATTTTTCAACTTCCTACAGGGTAGGCTATCCCAACGACATTATTATCAGCTTTAATGAGTTACCCTACCGATCGAGTAGATGCAATAATATTCCTGTAGTATCTAATACATTGATCCAACTCCACTCACTCAGGCGTTCCTTTCCAATTTCATTCTTTATTCTCATGTAGTGCTGCATGCAGACTCGCCCTACTATACAGGAGGAAGAAACTTGGGCACTTGAGAGGAAAAAGAAGGGACAGTTGGAAAGAACCTAGACGAGAATGGTGAGATAGATTGCTGGAATATAACAACTGGAAAGAAGGGAGTCAAGATATAAGAAGAATGTGTTGTATATGTAATTTAAAAGACAAGGCCTAAGACGCTTGTCCGAGATACTATGGCTATGTAATAAGATGGGAGGAATTGCAACCAGTCAGGAGATATAAACCATGTAAAGGCAAATGCTTTAAATTCGAGACTATTCACTGCATTGTGTGATAATATGGGAGCTAATCACAAACCATTTCTATTGCATGTCGACGTAGGTTGGTTATCGAAGGGATGAATCTTGTCAAGAGTGTTAGAACTACGAAAAGAGCTTGCAGAGTTTCTTCATGACAAAAAATAAAATTGGTCTCAAATGCTCAGAGACGTGTATTGGTTAGACCTGTTGGCTTATCGGCTAATATCTTTTGTATCTTTAATGATCTCAATACTATGCAAGGATGGATGGCTTCGTGTTTTAATATGGCAGGTAAGTTCGACGGATATATAAAATTGCTAGAAGCATAGAAGAGTCAAGTATCAAAAGATTGTCAGGATATGTTTTATCAATTAGTGACGATCGTCGCTTATGCCATTCTTATCAGAGAACATTTGACGATTGTGGCAAACCGATTTCGGTTTTACTTTCCAGCAGAAGATCCACGGAAAGGGAATACATGGTTCCGAAATCCGTTTATTCCACTGCAAGATGACCTAAGTGTCATTATGGATGATACATTTTTGGAGCAGGCTGGTGACCTAGGATTGAAGAAGAATTTCAAAAACGCATCATCACTTGGTTCATTTTGGATTGAAGAGAAAGTAGTGGATCCTGAGCTTAGTTAAATTGCTCTGGAAACTCTTCTCCCATTTCCTTCTACTGTACATACCTCTGCGAGACTGGCTTCTAAACCACAAGTGTCATTAAGACAAACTACAGAAATAATAAGGCCATTCATTCTCCATTGCATGTGGCACTAACCTCAACTGAACTGCGACTGGATAAACATACAAAGAACCAAGCTCACCTGTCGCATTAGTAATAATCAAGATAATAAAATGTTTATATAATATTGTAACATTTGTTTACAAAATAAATATAAGATAAAATTAAGAGTGACAGATACCAAAAAACAGAGAGATAATGGGAATGATACATTAAACACTTTAGTCTGATCTCTATTGTGAGACATGTGAAACAACTATCAAGTTGACTGAAATACCCAAATCCTTCGTCAAACGCCCAACTTCCCAACCAATCTATTACGTTCAGAGAAATCCTAAACTTCTTCAATAATCTTTGATGATTAGAATACTCGAAAACCTTCCTTACCAAAGCATTATGAATAAAATCCAAACCTTCACCTTGACTCTTTACTCGATCATTACTTACATCCTTCGCCTCTTTCTTTGCCATTCCATCCTCACATTCTCACACTTTCCAATCCCTCCTTTCGGCTCCCATCAAAACTCATCCTTCTTAACCCGATTTATCTCACCTACTTCCCAGCTTTTGATTCCTTTGTCAAAACTCAAATTACTTCTTTCTAATTCAGGTTCACTTCAAATTTATGCAAGTTTAGTTTCGGATAATAGCCATCAATCCATTCTCTTCCTTCCACTCAACTTCCGGGTTCAAATGCCCAGTTCTGGAAAGGAATACTAATATATTGCGTTTTTTTTTTTTACTCTAATTATTATTTTTTTTTTTTTTTTTTTGACTGTACCAGATACACAAGTTTTTTCTCATCCGTCTGGCGTTAAAAGTAAAAAATTTTACCTCTGCCTTCCACCCATGCCTTGCTTTGATGCCATAATTATAATCTTACGGTAAAATAAAAAAACAAAAATTCGAACCAACTTTTTTCAGATATTGTAAAACCCATGCATTGGTGATTTTTTTTCAACTTTTCTTTTTTTCTACAACTAGAAGGATTGGCAAATCAAGGTCTGAATTTCTATATTTAATTTCTCGAACGTCTATAAAAAATATCAGAAAATCGTTTCCAAAATAAAAGACACGAACATAAAACGCACTATTTTATCTATAAAAATAAAAGATACGATGTTGATATCCATTTCAAGATATCACATGGTTGCTGTAAACAGAATTACAAAGTACAACAAATCTACGACCGTTCTCGGTTACAAAAGAAGCTTTATATTTTCGAAATTTGAAATAATTACTATCTTTTTTGAGGAGAGGATATCCAATATTAAAACTACATACGGAACTACTTACATCAATATCGTATGCGCCATATTAAATTAGCATATCCTATATATAAATATATATATATATATATATATATATATATATATGTATATATATATACATATATATATATATATATATATATATATATATATATATATATATATATATATATATATACATATATATATACATATATATATATATATATATATATATATATATATATATATACATATATATATA